>NW_005842166.1:2017213-2027841 GCF_000455745.1 Alligator sinensis | reverse complement strand
TCTCTGTCCTGTCTCTTCTATATAGGGTGTATCCCCTAATGCCCACCGCCCAGTCATAGGTAGGGTCCCACCAGGTTTCTGTGAGCTCTACTAAGTCTGGGTCCTTACTCGCAATCAGGAGGCACAGTTCCTCCTGCTTACTCCCCATACTATGAGCATTAGTGTAGAGGCACCTGAGGCCTCCTGAGAGTGCTCGTGCCTTCCTCCCACTCCCAGGACAGTTGTGGCCCCCTGCTCCTCAGACGTTGATGCTTACCTATGCTTCCCTTCCTCTTATCACCCTGTGTGCTGGTGAAGCATCCTCTCCACTCAAAGCAGCCCCTTCCCCTGGCAAAGCTAGTTTAAAGCCTGCCGTATGAGATCAGCCAACCTAGAGGAAAAGATACATCTGCCATTAAGGGAGAGGTGGAGTCCATGCCACCCCAGCATTCCCTCCTTAAAAAAACATGGGTCAAAAAACCCAAAGCCTGCCATGTGGCACCAGCTCTGAAGCCACCGGTTAACCACGTCAATGCAGGCCTCATGACGCCTACCCCGTCCACTTACCAGGAGAATGGAGGAAAATACCATCTGAGCTCCCGTCTTCTTCAGTTGGTGTCCCAAGGCCTTATAGTCCTCCACAATGTTATCCGGCTTGCCCTTGGATGCATCATTTGTACCCACATGGACCACAACCAGTGGGTAGTAGTCAGAGGGCTTGATGATTTTAGGGATGGTCTCTGTGACATTGCGAATCCTCACTCCAGGCATGCAGCAGACCTGCCGTGACCAGGGCTCCAGGCGACAGATTGGACCATCGGTTCCCCTCAGGATGGAGTCCCCGATGACCACTTGCGTGAATGAAGTGAACACTCTGGATATGTTATATCTGGACTTCAACAAGGCTTTTGACAAGGTCCTGCATGACCTCATAAAAAATTGGAGAAATGTGGGCTGGACAAAACTACTTTAAGTTGGGTAGACAACTGGCTGAATAGCCACACACAAAGGGTAATTATTAATGGATCCACATAAGTTTTTGAGTAGAGTCCCACAGGGGCCTGCTGTGGACCCAGTGCGATTCAACATATTTATTAAAGGTTTGAATGCCGTTACTGAGAGCTTCTTGAGAAACTTGGTAGATGACACAAATCTGGGAAAGACTTCAAACATGTCAGAGGACCAGAGAGTAATTCAGAAGGATCTTGACAGATTGGAAAGTTGGCCTGGAGTTAAAAGAATGAAGTTCAGTGTTGGCAAATGCAAGGTGCAATACCTCAGGCAGAGTAATCAAAAATACAAAATGGGTGATACTTTGTGGGATGGCAGCACTATGGAGAAGGATATGAGAGTCTTGGTAGAACACAGACACAAGGTGAGGTTACAGTGTGATGCAACCTCACAAAAGGCAAATGTGGTTTTGGACTGCATTGGTAGAATCATTAGGTGCAAAATATGGGAGGCGATTGTCTCTCTACTCGGCACTGATTAGTAGGCCTGTGCGAAGTGGCTAGTATTCGCTTCGGATTCGGCCGATTTGGGGGACAGTGATTCGAATTACTGTCCCCAATCAATTTGGCCGAATCTGATTTGGAAATTCAGCTGCTGCCAAATCTCCAAATCACCCAGGCCCATTCCCAGCAGCCCGGCAATGGTTGCCCTGCCTACCCCAGCTCCCGGCTCATTGGCAAAAAAAAGCCCCAGTGCCACCAGGTGCTGCAGAGTGGGGGAGCAATCCCCACTACCCCACAGCACACCATGCTGCATGGAGGGCTCTGCATGAGCCCCCTGACCCTGCCCTCACTCCCCAAGCCCCACCCACCCCAGCTGCATCCTTTTAAGAAAAAAAAACGTGAGAAAAACCCAGACTCACCACTCCTGCCAATGGGGGCGATCCTTGCTGCCCCCCACTGCTCCACACCATGTGGGGAGCTCTGCATGAGTGGGTGCTAGGTAAGTGTAGGAGGCTTGCTGGGAGCCCCTGGGAACCAGGCACCCTGTTCCTCCTTGTCACTTCTCCCTGCTCCACTCCAGAGCTGGCTGCATTACTACAGATTCAGAGCCTCCCCCACCCCACCAGCCATGCCATGGACCCCGCTGGCTGACATGTGCCCCCTCCCATGTCACGGGGGCTGGCACAGGGGCTATGGGGTCCAGGGGAGGCTTTGCAGGGGCTGGGGGAAGCAGTGGCCAGCTGATGCATGGCCCCATTTCTCAGCGCAGGTCATCTCGGTACCCCGCTGATAGATGGAAGGGGCATAAATCAGCTTTGGCCTACGGGAGGGGTCTGAAGCCCAGGCCTCTGATGTGTGTGTGTGTGTGGGGGGGGGCTATGAGGCATGGCCCCTACGAGTTGGCCTAGCCCCTTACAGCCCCCATCAGCATTGAGCCCCGCTTTGTTGGCTCCCCATCCAGCCATGTTGGGCCCCATGTGCATGTGTACACAACCTGGGTGTGCATGGGCCCTAGCTGTGTGTGCCTGTCCCAGTGCATGTGTGCATACTCAGGGCAGGGGAGCACACTGTGCATGTACATCTGTGTGTGTGTGTGTGTGTGTGTGTACACACATCTGTGGGCGTGCACACAAGAGTCCCTTCCAGTGGGGAAATGCAGCAGGTCACAGAGTCAGGCATGCAAGCCAGTCCAGCCACCTGTGTTCCTGCCTCCCTCCCCCTGCACCAGGGCCTGGCAGCTGGGGATGGATGTGCTTTCCCCTCCCCCGCCAGGACACGGGAGCCACATGTAGTTGGCTGGGGTGGGGCCAGGGGGCCCTCACCCATGTCTGTGGTTCACGATGAGGTGATGGATGGAACTGGGGTTGTACACACACACACACACACACACACACACACACTCCCCTCCTACATACATTCCTTCATATGCACAACACAATTCACACACACATTCCCTCACAGGCAAAGAGACAAAACCCCTGACACTCCCCTGCACAACAGGCAGGAACAGTCACCCCTGATTCACAGCTCCCTGCCCCCCAAGCAGCCTTGCCAGTGCCCCAGACTCCTGACCCACAGCCCCCATACCCAACATGGCTCCCAGTATTTTGGGAACTGCAGTTCTACCTAGAGGCTGCCATGTTGAAAACAAATTGGAGAAGGAAATTAAGACCTCAAGTGGATGCAGCACAGGGGGCCCATAGCACCTTGCCCCCCCACCTCAGCTCTGCTGGTTCCCCTCACTCCCAACCTGCAGCCCCCTTCCCCCCAGCTCTGCCAGTGCCCCTCCTGCCCTGTAGCAGCCCCAGCCTCTGCCCTCAGCCCCCCCTGCCCTAACCAAATATCATGGATTTTGCCTTACTCAGCTGGTAGAAGCAGGGGTAGGGCGATCCAAGCTAGATTGGTATTTGGCTCCTCCTGCTGGAATTTGCAGGGAATTACACATGGGACTTAATCTGTTCAAAAGCCCATGGTGTGTAAACACAAATGCAGCGCACCAAAATAACCTAGGTTAAAGTTTTTAAGGTGAGGTAAATTAGAGAGGCTCAAGCCCCATGGCATGTACAAACGCCCCTATTGTCACCAAACCAGCCTTAGCTCATCTGGCTTGGGACTAGCTTCTGTAACCTATAGCAGAGGAGTGCCACCCAGCCACCCCTGCTTGTGGCCTCTTCCACCCTTGTAACTACAAGCCAGTTCTCCAGTCTCAAGTTCAAAATGGAACAGAAATACAAGCTAGCTTCTTCAAAAAACACAAAGTCTCCCTTCCTCATGGTATATGTTGCCCACAGGCCCTACCTCCATCACAACCACCTGCTAACCTTCTCTCTCTGCTGCAAGTGGGGACTCCTACATTGCATGGTCAGAGATTGGGCTTACATCCCCCAAACTGAATCTCCTTCTGGCTGTCACCAGACCTTCTGCATCCAGGTATAAGGTGCAGTTAATTGCTTCATTAGCCACCTGGCCTTTTTTAGGCCTTGGCTTAGTCCACCAGGACTGCTACTCCTTCCTGCCCTTTCTGACTCTAGGTTTCCTACTGTCTCAGGCCTTCCTAGCAACAGGGGCAGGGGGTCCCTGTTATACTTGACATAAAGAAGGAGGAGAACACCTTTTCTTTCTTGCTGCAAAGAGTGGGACACAGGCCTCTGTCATGAAGTTGCAGCAAAATAGGTTTATATTGGAGATCAGGAAAATCTTCACTATTAGAACAATGAGGCAGTGGAATAGACTGCTTAGGGAAGCTGTGGACTTTCCCTCACTGGAGGTGTTCAAGAAATGGTTGGACAGACACTGGTCAGGGCTGATCTAGGCATAGTTATGTCTATGTTCTTCTATGGTTATTTCCCATGATTCTGGGGTTTTCTAGTTGCCGCATGGGGCTGGGAAGAGAGAGAGAGAGGTGTGTGTGCATGCGTGCACATGTGCATGCGCACGCGCCAGGGTTTTGGGTTTTTTTTTTTTATAAGGCTTCCTCAGATGCATTGGGTGTTGGCTGAAGCCAAGGCTAGGGGTTTTGACTGGGGTGTGCCAATACTACTGCTGGCTCCTCCTGGATCAGACTTCCTTCCTGACCTCAGTTTTCCCCATGTCCAGATTGGTATGGTCTGTGGGGGTCTTTGCTTTCCTCTTTGGCAGGGGACTTGGCCTTCTTCCTTGGATCTCTTGGATGTATACTAAGAACCTTTACAGAAGCAGGACACTGTCCATTCTGGTCCTGCTGCTTTACCTGTGGCAAGTTAGGGCGTTATGTTTCGTGCTGCGTCAGGGTTGACTGTAGTTTTACTATGAGATTAATTATAGATTTGTATAGGATGCTTTGGATAAGGATGATCCTGCTTCAGGCAGGGGGGTTGGACTAGATGACCTCTGGAGGTCTCTTCCAGCCTTACTTTTCTCTGATTCTATGATCTTTGCAATACCCTGTGAGGTGAGGGGGCACTGTAATTTTCTTTAGGGTTCATGACACAACAGTGATAGAATGAGAAAGGAACAATGACTTTTAATAAAAGTAATTGAGAGCTGCTTCAGTTTGGATCATTCAGACTCTGAGCCCCAGGATTAGTCTCCCAGTTCCCACACTACAATACTACCCAGTATAAGAAAGCATCTCTAAATTATAAATATTTACTTATTACTACATCTTCCCTCCTCAGCAAAACAATAACCATTCACATATATACAATTTCACAATCCATATTCTGAACATAGCAATACTCTAGAATGGAGAGGTTACCAGTACGTCACCCTGGAATAAGGTTTTACCACTCACTTGCCTAAGCAACTCTCTCTCTAAAAAGGTTAACAAGCCTCTCTAACTATTTCATGACTTTTGATCATCCTCACTAATCTTATTAGCCTTTTCTCTTTGATTGTCTGAGTTGCTTTCCTATTGCTTGTCACCTTTCTGCAGTGATAGCAAATAACCACCCATTTGGGAATTGTTGTAGTCACAACTGGCTTTCACTGTGGCTGGACTTTTAGGGTATTTATAGACATGCTCCAGGAGTGATTGGGGGGGGGGGGGGGTGCTTTAAAAAGAGCTGCTCTGAGCCACTCTAATTAAAACACCCAGAGCATCATGTGTATTAGCATCCCTGCACTGGGGAAGCTGATACACTAGAAGCTGGAGGCTGGTAATTTAATTACAGTGCACCTGAGCAGCCTCACTGCATGTCTATAGGTGCCCTTAAGTATTACTTTTGTGTCCCTTTAGTTTTGCCAAACCCTTTCCCCTTGGTCTATGTGGACTACCTAAGATCTTGGGGTGCTTGTACATGTGATGAAATTGCCCATTTTAGCAGTTTAATTGGCCTTTTTAGTGGTTTGTATCACACTGTACATGTGTGGTGGAGTATTGTGATGTAAATGACTTCATTGTGTAACAAACTAAAACACATCCCAATGTATTTTAGTTTGCTACCTAACAAATTGCAGTGATACATCCATTCCCAAGCCTGCCCGGGCTTCCAGCATGTTATGCACCATCCCTGCCACCTTCTCCGGCTGCCAGCACACCCAGCTTTCCCCCAGGGCAGCAGAGGGAGGCAGCAGGGTGTGCTGGTGGCTGGAGAAGGTGGCAGGGATGGTGTACAAGGCACTGGGAAGCCCAGGTGGGCTTGGGGAAGCTTGGGCTTGGCAGACTTCCAGTGCCCCATGCAGCATCCCCACTGCCTTCCCTAGCCACCAGCACACCCTGCTGCCCTTGTGCCACCTTCCCACTCTTCCCTGGGGCAAGCCAACCCATTCCCAGGTGGTGGGAAGGAGACAGGGGCCTACACGGGGTGCTGGAAGCCCCAGTGGGCTTGGGGAAGAGATGGATTGGGATGGGTGCTTCCTCCAAGCTGGGGCAGCACCCAGCCCACTAGCAGGCCACCTGAGTGGCCCCATGGGGTGCCACCACTTTGGAGGGAAGAACCAGGGCCCCCTGCAGCTCAGGGCCTGCTGGCAGCTTGCCCCCCAGCCACAGGCAGGCTCTGTCGGGGAAAAAAAAAAAAAGTGGTGAGGTGCCCAATCCTTTTTTTTCTGGAAGAGCCTGCCTGAGGTCAGGGGGAGAGATGCCAGTTGGCTGAGCAGCCCCTGAACTGCAGGGGGGCCTGGTCCTTCCCTCTACAGCAGCGGTGCCCCCTGGGGCTGCCTAGACAGGCTGCTAGCAAGCCAGGTGCTACCCCAACTTAGAGGCAACACCCAGCCCGATCCAACTCTTCCCAAAAGCCAAGCTTGGGCAGCACCAAGCCCACTAGCAGCTCATCCATATGGCCCTGTGGGACACCACAAGGCCAGAGGGAAGGACTGGGACCCCCTGCAGCCAGGGTTCCCTGGCAGCTTGCCCCCCAGCCGTGGGCAGCCTTCACACACACACACACACACACACAAAAAAAGGATTGGGCCCCTTGCCATAACAGTGATGGAAGCCCCTAAATTGAAATGGTGGGTGTTAATAATCACAATTAAAAACCCACCAAGTAGAAACCCACCATTTCAATTTAGGGGAACTAAACCCCTGTCACGTGTACAAGCAGCCTTGAATACTCCAACATAAAGTGCTTCCTAGTATTACCTCTCAGCTCCGTGTTCTTGGGGAACCCTGGCACAGCCGGTCTGACTCACAAAGGACTCCCTCCCCCTCCCCCCACCTCTGCCTGAACAAGAACTGATTAGAGGAAGTTGTTACAAAATACAATAAAGATGCAGTGGGAGATGCATCTAAAGCCTTCCTGACAAGGGTGATAGGAATGAAGCAACTCCCCTGGTCTCATTTATATAGGAGATAGGACAGGAAAGCACCTTAATTAGCATTCAGGATGGAGAACAGAGATTCCAAGGCAAGGACTGCACTGAACTCTGGGACCAGAGAAGCAGGGGAGCACTGCATGATGGGGAATCCCTGCTCCAAACACTAATCAACACACATCTACATACACCCAGCTCAGCATTTACCAGACCAATTCTAGTAATTACTCCTTTATGGGTACCCAACCCCCTGAATCTGCCTGTCTATATTGTGAGCTCTCTCAGAGTAATGCCACCCATAGCCAGGAGTGATCAGTTTCTATTATCCAGCATATGAACCATCATTTACCCATGAACAAGCCTAGTGTTCTCCCTTGAGCCATTGTTAGTTCTCTACAAAAACCCCTACCCAAGCTCAAGCACTAGGACAGAAACTTGGATCCAAAAGCTGCACTAGTTCCACTCTTTTTCTGCCTGGATTCCCTTTGTTGATTATGATGAGGACTTTGCCTGTCTGCAGGCTCCAACAAACATCTGGGAACCTTGACTGCTTCAAGCTTCCCTGAGTGGCGAGACCCCAACTCTCTGTCTCTCCCAATGGACACCCTCAATTCTCGCCCGCCACTTCTTCGATGGAAAATATTTAGTAGGGAGGCTGCCTTTACATCCTCTTGGACATGGCTTGCTGTACTCTCTGGCCCCATGGGCTCCTGGACCCCTTGTGGATCCTGTTTTACAGTGGGTGTTTTGGGTCACCCTAGCCTTATGCGCTGTATGCGTGGCTCCAACCACCCTTTTACCACACTCCAAGCCTCGCTGATGGTACTGATGTTGTTTGGTCTGGGCCCCATTATAATTTGGCCCCCCTTGTCCTCCCTGGGCTCTCTGCAGCCTCATCTCACTCGGCGCCTCCCCGGTGCTCAGGCTCTCCGCGGCCCTGCAAAGTGCTGTGCCCTCTCTGGTGCTGGGGTCAGTGTGCCCCTGACTGCTGTGCCCCTCTGGCACTGGGGTCAGTGTGCCCCTGACTGCTGCACTCCTCTCTGGTGCTGGGGTCCCCATGCTGCTCTGGGTCCCCTATGAGGCCTCCTCCATCCCGTAAGAGCCTCACCCAAACTACCAGTTTTATACAACAATAAACAAAACACAAGCCCCTGGGTTGTAACATAAATTCAGGCTGCTCAGCTATAACCCCAGACAAACCCTATTGGGGAACGCTCCATCCCTTAACAGTATCGGAAGCTGCTCCTGCTGACAGGCCTCTCCCCTTTGCTTGCTTTGGGAGAGCTCCTTCCCCCTTAGCTGCTGGCAGGTAACTGCCCTCCTGGCCTCAGCCCTGGGGTTTATATGTGAGCCAGGCCCTGCCCCTTCTGGTCAGCTGACTGCTGGCAGGTATGGGCCACTAGCTCACTCTGGTTGCCCTGGTAACCAGCAGCTGGGGCCTCCAACTCGCTACTAGGGCTCTTCCCCTAGCAGTTTCAGGTCTTTAAAGGAGCAGGGCCCTGCGATGGAAGGGATGAAGGGTTAATGATGTCTGGTGTACAGTCCCTCCAAAATTACGTCTCATTGGCTTCAACATGTGAGCAAGCTCAGGCTTTCACCCAAAACATAATCATGGGAAAGATTCAGCAAGCCACAGTGGGACAAAGTCCCAAGGAAGCAATCAACCTGATTCAGCCCCAAGTAACAGAGGAAGAATTAGCCCTCCGAGCTGGGGGGTGTGTGGGGGGCACCCCCAGTGTGCTGCCTGGCTGACCCAGAAGTGGCCCAGAAGTACTTCCAGTCCACTCCTGGGTTCACCACCGAGCACGTGCCCCCCCCCCCCCCCCCCACACTCCTGTGGGACACTCCATGTGCCCCAGCATCACAGCGTTCACAAGCCATGCTGGTACCTTGAGGGATGTAGAAAAAACTTTTAAAGCTGTGTCTATGTCTCAATTGCTGATTCTCCAAATCAGCATCGAATCTTCAGATTCAGCCGAATCAAAGCGGAGACAATGATCCCAACCACCGAATTGAATCACTGTCCCCAGTTTGGGCTGAATCTGAATCGAATAGGGCCTATTTCACACACCCCTAGTGCGTATATGTGTTCGACTGATTCGGTGGTTGGAGGAACCCAGCCCCATTGAAACTGAGTCCTGCAAGATAGCTCCATTAGGGGTGAGGACTTGCAGAAGGGAGAGATACAGCTCCATATAGAAACACAAGTAACACAAGTAGGACATCGATAGAATTAGAGACCCCAGAAACATACCTCTAAAAAATGAGCACACTCCAAAGTGATGGGAAAATCTGGTAACACTAGTCAGGGGCAGTTCAATCTTGTAATGAAACCACCCATCTTATCAACTTCAGTTTTTCACAGGCAGCCAAGCTGATATGAACAGCATTTCATAATCATAAAGTGATTATCCTTGCCACATTTATAACAAGACTTCTCAAAGGCAAAACACTGGTGCCATGCTACTACCTACACTTCCTGCATAACTGGCTGTACACCAGGGGCAGGTCCATGGGCTGAATCTGGCCCGTGGGCTGAATCTGGCCTACCAGGCTATTCTATCTAGCTGGTGGGGCCTTTAAAAAAATTTAGAAAATTAATATTTATCTGCCCCTGGCTGCCTGTCAGAGATGCCAGGAGCCAGCAGCAGTAGAACCCAGGGGAAGCCAGCGGCAGGACTAAGCAGCCGCAGCAGCAAGGTCAGCCTGGCCCTAACTCACCCCCAGCTCCCACCACCCCCAGCTGGAAGCTGGTGTCTAGCAGAGGCTTCTGGCCTGGGATTCATGGATTGTTTCTACCTCCCTGTGCTGGAGGAAATTCAAATAAGAAGGAGTGGGGCAGGAAGGCAGGGGAGGACTTCAGGCGATCATCCCAGTCCTGAGGGCCAGGCCGGCTCCTATGTTCAAATAAGAAGGAGTGGGGCAGGAAGGCAGAGGAGGACTTCAGGTGATCATCCCAGTACTGAGGGCCAGGCCGGCTCCTATATTTGGTGCTGTAGCTGTGAACCACATGGTGCCAGAGGGCCAGCAGGTGGGGTGAGGGAGTGGGGAAATGTCTGCAGAAGGCAGGGGGAAGGGGAAGTAAACACGCGTGTGGAATGCAGCAACAGTTGGGTGTGCATGTGGGGCCCACACCGGCATGGTGGGGCCAACGTGGCCCAGGGCATGACAGCAAGAGCATGGGGCCCAGGCCATCAGGGGCTCTATGGAGCTGGGTTGGCTCCCCCCTCTCCCTGCTGGCACAGCCCAGCCTGGCTCCATAGAGCCCCTACCGGCCTGCACCCCACCCTGGGCTCCTGCTGGTGTGGGTCCCGCGTTCCTGCCCAGCTGTCACTGCACTCCATGTGCCTTCCTGCTACCACTCCCTCGCTGCCTGCCACAGCCATTTCCCTTCTTTCCTGCCTGGTTCTGCTGATCCAGCACCACATGGTTCCTGGCTGGCGCACCAGGCCGGCGGCACCA
>NW_005842166.1:2008836-2017146 GCF_000455745.1 Alligator sinensis | reverse complement strand
CTGCTGAATCCTGCGATCTCAGCTGCACAGTTGGGAAGTGGTGACAGAGTAAGCAGGGGGCGGTGGGGTTGAGAAGCAGCGTGAGAAGGGCAATGGTGGCAGATGGGAGGGAGAAATGGTGGCTACCAGGAGAGTGGGGTCTGTACCAGTGCCCAAGGGCCAGGAGCAGCAGAAGCATGGAACCTGTGCTTGGAGGAGCACTGGTGGGAGCTCTGCCTGCCACAGGGGGTTGAGCCAAGCTATGGGTAAACCCTCCCCCTTCACACATGCCACAACCCTCCCCAGCTACCCTCACCCTCCACACTTATTTTCCCCCACAAACCTCATACCCACGCACACCCCACACATCCACACACACCCACATGCTCCCTCACCCCACATACACCCACACCCCCACACCTATCAACCCCCACAAACCACACAAACACCCACACCCTTCCCCACCCCCACATATCCACACACCCACAAACCTAAACTCACCCACCCACACCCTCCCACAATATACAAGAGTAAGACTTCATTTTAAGCAATTATACTATCGCCTCTGTGGATACTACACAAACACATGTAAATAAGGACAAAATATTTTTTGAAATGAAATTAATGAATGTTGTAGTAGATGTTAGATTTTTAGAATATAGCTTGGTATTTTTCTGGTTTCGAGATGGCAAACCCCCTTGCTGAAAGGAGCACTTCCGGGGGCAAGGGGCAGGACTTCTGGTGGCAAAGGTCAGGGGTTGGGGGGAAGGACTTCTGATCTCAAGATGGTGACCAGGGGGCAGGGAACCTGTCAAGGAGTGGGGCTACCCTTGCAGCCCTCAATGGCTTGCCAAAACTCTGTAAGCGGCCCTGCGCCCAAGATAATTGCCCGTCCCTGCTGTACACATTACCTCTATTAGCAGCTGCTTTACTGGCACATGGTTCTGCTTTCTGATATGACCTTTTCTGGCTGTGATCTCCTATATGAAGTGCCTGATTGACTCTTTCTAATCAATTTAAATACCTTAGCTTCAGCTTTCACAGTTTATGCTGCCTTATATATTTGGAGTATGTTATCTAGGCTTAAATTTGTTGCAGGAAGCAGTCTCTTTTTTAGCAGATTGTTTTTAATGATCAGAGACTGTCACCTCAAAGTCACAGATCTGACTGATTTTTCTTAAGTCTATGAATATTTCTCTGTGTTGTCATGATTTTTTTTCTCTCTCTTACAAGTCTAACTCCTTCATGACACAATATTTCTCACTGAAGTCCATACTTTTATTTTTCTTCAAACACAAATATATTGTAAATATTCAGTGCCTCCTCCCCACAACATATAAAATGGGGATGATTTCACATTAGCAGGTTGTGCCTCTACCTCTGTGGACACATAGTTCAAATCTCTGCTTGAACTTTTTCCAGTTCTTTGCAATACTACCTGACAAGAGTAGACAGAGTGCAGGTGGGAACACATGCATTTTAGTTTCCTTTTCCTTGTGGCCAACTACTACTTCATCCCTTTAACAATGACTCCAGTCTTTGTTGTCCTGTGCTACTGTACACTTGTCTCTCTTTTGCTCTGTATACTCAATACCTCACTTGAATGAGGAGAAAAAAATACCAGTTTCTTCCTCACTCAGCACTTCTAACACCATGCAGTGTTCTTTACGGGTCATGAAACAATAGCACTGCAAGAAGAAAGAAACAAAACCCTTATGAAGTCATGGAAAGTTGCTTCCATCTGGAACCTTGGCATCCCTGGGCCCAGGAGTTATCTACCAATTCCCACACTTGTGACACTACACATTATAAGGGACTGTCTCTAAATCATAACCTTTTGCTTGCATGTAACTTCAGATACCACCCCCATTGACAGATGACAGATAGACATAGAACAACTGAGGTAAAAAAGTGACTACTAAGTTGGGTGCTCAATCGCAGATGACTAGGATTTGATTAGTCAGAATACTTAGCTTTATATAGCACTTCATATATTTCAGCCTCAGTTCACTGACTTTGGTTTGTAACAATAAATGCTCAGAACCTCTGCAAATTAGACGTAAAGGTCTCAGATTAGATAGCTAAGTAACAAGGAATACATAGTTCAAAACCACCTGTGCTCACCTCCTCCCCAAACTGTGCTGCCAGGGGCAGTAGTCTGGGAGCTTACCTTACCTGTGAAGAATGAGGTAAAAAAGGCATTGAGCACTTCAGCCTTTTCTGAATCATCTGTCACTAGCTGCCTCCCCTCCTCCCACACTACCCCTAACGTTGCTGACATACTTGTAGAAACCCTTCTTGTTACTCTTCACACCCCTTGCTAGCTGCAGCTCCAGTTGTGCTTTGGACTTCCTGACTTCATCCCTGCATGCCCGGGCAATACTCTTATACTCCTCCTTAGTCATTTGTCCAAGTTTCTACTCCTTGTCAGCTTCCTTTTTGTGTTTTATCTCACCAAGTTCCCTGCTAAGCCAAGATGGTCTTCTGCCATACATGCTAGTCTTCCTGAATATTGGATGGTTCATTCCTGCACCCACCAGTAAGCTTTAAAAAAAAAATACAGCCAGCGTGAACCCAACCAGCTCCATCTTGCCCCCTGGGGCACTATTTTATGGCTCTCCTGGTCCTATTAATGCCTAAAGGCACCAGTTGCCTTGTGAGCTATTTGGCCCTGTGGCCAAGCCCATGCCTCACAGATGTCATTAAGTTGTCCACTGGGCCTGACCCTGGCAAGGTGCTCTCCCTGGCCTCCTGGCCCTAGTTTGTCTTCTGCCCCTTCCACCAGGCTTTAGCCCTCATGGTTTAAGCCTGCCATAACTTGTGTGTCACTGCAATTACCTTAGTTCTCTTGGCTTTGGTTTAATTCCCCGCAGGCTTCCTGGGTCCCTGACCCCAGGCTAGGCTGCTTTAGCTTACTCCCAGCTCTCAGCCCTCTGGGTCCCTGACCTGGGGCCAGGATGCTATCAGTGTCTCAGTCCTTTGACCTCTGGGTCCCCGACCCCCGGCAAGGCTGCTTCTGCTGGCTTTGGCTCTCCTCATTTCATCCTAACTCATTACACGCAACTCAGCCCCTTGGGTCTGTCACCTCAGACCTCCATTGGCCTTGGCTCTCAGAGCCTTAGCCTGACCTAGCTTTCTGTGTTACCACTCAGCTCTGTGTTCTTGGGGAACCCTGGCACAGGACGCAGCCTGTTTGACTCACAAAGGACTCTCCCCCTCCCCACCTCTGCCTGAACAAGAACTGATTAGAGGAAGGACTTACAAAAGGCAAGGAAGATGCAGAGGGAGACACACCTAAAGCCCTCCAGACAAGGGTGATATGAGTGAAGCAACTCCCCTGGTCTCATCTGCATCTGAGATGGACCCAGATGACAACTCATTTAAATGGGAAATGGGACAGGCAAGCACCTTCATTAGCATTCATGATGGAGAACAGAGGCAAGGACTGCACTGAATTCTGGGTTGAGAGAAGCAGGGGAGCACTGCATGATGGGGGGATCCCTGGTCCAAATGCTAATCAACCCACATCTACACACACCCAACTTAGCATTTATCAGACCAATTCTAGTAATGACTCTTCTATTGGTATCCAAAACACTGAATCTGCCTGTCTGTATTGTGAGCTCTCTCAGAGTAATGCCACCCATAGCCAGGAGTGATCTCAAGCAAATCCCGGGACGTTCTCAAGCAAATCCCAGGATGTCATTCTCCCCTTGTACTCAGCCTTGGTGAGGCCGCAGCTGGAGTACTGCGTCCAGTTTTGGGCCCCACAATTCAAAAAGGATGTGGAGAAGCTTGAGAGAGTCCAGAGAAGAGCCACGCGCATGATCAGAGGTCAGGGAAGCAGACCCTACGATGACAGGCTGAGAGCCCTGGGGCTCTTTAGCCTGAAAAAGCGCAGGCTCAGGGGTGATCTGATGGCCACCGACAAGTTTATCAGGGGTGACCACCAGCATCTGGGGGAACGTTTGTTCACCAGAGCACCCCAAGGGATGACGAGGTCGAATGGTCACAAACTACTACAAGACCGTTTCAGGCTGGACATAAGGAAGAACTTCTTTACTGTCCGAGCCCCCAAGGTCTGGAACAGCCTGCCACCGGAGGTGGTTCAAGCGCCTTCATTGAACACCTTCAAGATGAAACTGGATGCTTATCTTGCTGGGATCCTATGACCCCAGCTGACTTCCTGCCCTTTGGGCAGGGGGCTGGACTCGATGATCTTCCGAGGTCCCTTCCAGCCCTAATGTCTATGAAATCTATGAAATCTACGAAATTCCTATTATCCAGCATATGAGCCATCATTTACCCATGAACAAACCTAGTGTTGTCTCTTGAGCCTTTGTTAGTTCTCTATCGAAACCCCTACCCAAGCTCAAGTTTCTGTCCTTGTGCTTGGATCCAAAAGCTCCAACAACACCTGGGAATCTTGACTGGTTCAAGCTTTGCTGAGTGGTGAGACCCCAGCTCTCTCTCTCTCTGGCTCCAGGAACCTGACTTTTATTCTCTAACTCCAGGCATAGCTTTCTAAACCTGATTTTTGCTTTCTTACTCTAGGAACAGCTTTCTAGACCAGACTTTTGCTGATCTCTCTCTCTCTCTCTCTCCCCACCTCCAGGAACCTGACTTTCATTCTCTTACTCCAGACCCAGCTTTCTAAATCTGACTTTTGCTAATCAAATTCGAGCTAGGCTTCCCCCAAAACCTAATTGAAACTATGTAATATTGTAACTCTTTATTTGTCTCTCTCTTGTATGGCAATTATTACTGGTATCATCATAAGTTCATATACCTGGCAACAAATAACTTTTATGGTCAAGCTGGTTGCTATACTTTCTCTCTGAACCTCACCTATGCTTTCTTCCCCTTGACCTCCCCATTTGCTTTGCAGCAACACTTCTTTTACCTAAGCCAAAGATCCCTGTAATGCCCAAACCCACAGTGGGGTCTGCTCATCAAGGGGGTTACTGCTAGGACCATTGTGACAAGAGATAGTGATGTGCTGAGTTTTGAGGTGCATGAGGGTATCAGCTGAAAGTGCTGATCAGACCCAGCCTGCTCAGACATACTCTGTTAGCATGTGTGTCTAACTGCCACGTGCTTATGTCTGACTGCATTTTATTGTTCCCTGATGAACTGAGTTCAAGGCATATGAGGGTGTTAGCTTATCAATGCTAAATAACCCGGCCTGGCTCAGGCATGTCCTGTTGATCTGTGTGTGTATGTGCGTACATGTGTTTGACTAATTCTGTGGTTGGAGGAACCCAGCCCCATTGAAACTGAGTCCTGCAAGATAGCTCCATTGGGGGTGAGGACTTGCAGAAGGGAGAGATACAGCTCCATATAGAAATACAAGTAACACAAGCAGCACACTGATAGAATTACAGAGACTCCCAGAAACATACCCCTAATAAATGAGCACACCCCAAAGTGACAGACAAATCTGGAACAACTTCGGTGCCAGTCAGTCCATTGGCCACAGCTCTGTCACTCAGGAGCTCTACTCCCTGCAAACTGCAGGGGCCGAACTGATTGTCTGATCTCAGGCACTGGCTTTATATGCCTCCAGGGCCCCACACTATCCTGTTAGGTGGCTCTCCAGACATCCACAGGGGCTTCATTTAGGCCTGATGGCCAGCCTGCCTTCCTCTGCTGGAGCTTAGTTCAGCTGTCTGCTGTTGTTATTTCTGTGCTGCCTGGAGGTCAGCTCCTGGGCTGCTTATTGCAATGCAGCTAACTCCTGGGATAGTCCCTCCTGCGTGGCTCCTGTCTTGGCTGTTACTGGCCCACTTGCTTCCAAGCAGCTAGTCTTTGTTCAGCTGCCAGTCCCCCACAGCAGGCTTAGCTTGTTGCAGCATCCCTTTAAAATAACAAGAGGCATCTGCTCTCTGTTATACCACCTTGAGTACTGGCCCAATCCCATGCAAAATAGGATTACCTGAGAACTCAGCCCCTGTTGGCATAGCTGATCCCCACTGGGCTACAGGCATGTGGAACTTCTGGGGTGCACTTCCATGTCTGCCTCGCCATTTCTACCAGCTGTGCTGACTATAAACACCTCCATCAGCATCTGTCATCCTCCTCCTCCTTCCCTGCAGGTTTGATTCTCTGTGTATTAGCAGGTTATTAGCACTTCCATTTATGGGGTCTAAGCAATAGAGTTAATAAAAAAAGTTAAAACCCCCCATGTGATGGGCCAGTCTTACCTCTAGATGGCACCACTACCCCAGTTATGGTGTCCCAGCCAACCATTGCTGCAGAACAGGCTTCATCTAGCCTTCTCCTCACAGAGAGTTCAGCCTAAAGGAGAGATCAGTTTTTGGGATGGGCTCTTCTGATTCCTATGGCCGTTGCATGGCCCCTACCTGCAGGTAACATCCTTGTAGCATGTTGAGATGACCTCAAGAAATCCATTTTGCACTGTTCAGTATGATGCTGCTCTTGATTTCTTGCCTCTGCCCCCATTTCTATCCCCCATCTGTTCTTGTCTCCTCTGCCTGGCTGACTCCTCTGTATTTACTGCCCAGCTTCTTGGTCCTTCTCACCCAACACATTCCCAGCTCCCCTTAGCACCCTTCACCTGTGGGTGGCTGCTGTCTCATGTCCTTCACACAAGCAGTTACTGCAAAGTAAAGGCACCAGCCCTTGGAGCCGATTTATGGGGATAGATGGGACCCAAAGAAAGTAGCTGCCACACCTGCCAGACAACACCATTGTTGCTACTGCTGCCCCATGTACTGTTGCTGCTGCCCTGGGCACAAAACTCCCCAGTTCCACCTCTTGCCACTGGTTAGAGTATTAACCAGAAAGTGGGAATGCCTGGATTCTCTTTAGCCTGAGGAGATTCAAACACACAGTTCCCAATTTCCATACGACTCTTCAGGCCCCCTGGCTACAGAATAGGTTGGGGAGGCATCCTCCATCTCTCCTGTTGATGCTGGGTTACTGAGCAGCCAACACCTGCTTCCAGTGCAGTGTATGCTTTTTGCATTAAATAGTCATTGGATAAAATACTTAAACAGGGTTACCATATTTCCAGTTTCAAAAAAAGGGCACACCTGTTTGCAGAGGGGGAGGTTAATATGCTCATGGGGAGGAGGGGGCAGTGATATGCCTGTGCCTTGCCCCTGTCCTTCACTTCCAAGCCACAGTCTCCCCAGCCCTGCCGCTGCCCATCACTCCTGATCCACAGTACCCCACCCCCAAAACTATGCTGGTGCCCCTCACTCCCAACCTGCAGCCTCCCACCCTTGATGATGCCCCTCACTCCTGACCCACAGCTGCCTGGCTCTGCCTATGCCCCACAGTCCTGGTCCACAGTCCCTCATCTCCCTGGTGCCCTCAATCCCAAACCACAGCCCCCAGTCTTGTCAGTGCCCCTCACTCCTGTCCCACTGCCCCTCAGTGCTGCTGGTGCCCCTCACTCCTGATCTACAGGCCCCTGCTCCCCCCCAGCGCTGCTGGTGTCCCTCACTCCCAGCCCCCAGCCCCTGCCCCCCCAGCCCTACAAGCATCTCCCAGCTGCCCTGCCCCTGTGAGCACAGGCACCAGCGTGGCTGGCCCACTGAAAGAGGAGCAGGTGCCTCCCCTGCCCTGCTGCAGCCCAGTGCCAGGGAAGACTTTGATGCTGAGCAGACCAAAATCCCAAATCCTGGACATTAAAAAAAATATGCCTGGATGGAAATGGGAGGGAGATGCCCAGATGGAGATGGCTGAGAGGGTTGGGAGCACAGGTAGTTTCCTCATCGATCCTTCTGGTTACGGGTCACAGGCACAGGAGGGAGACTTGTATTGAAGAAGTCAACAGAAGACTGTGGCATTGGTGCCATTGTGAAGGCTTTGCTTCTTTGATCACAGTCCCACTTCAGAGAGAGAGGCAGTGGTTTGTTGGGAAGGGATGGCCTCCACCTCACTCTGATAGGGAAGAAGAAGCTCTTTTTGGCCAGAATGGCTGACCTGCTTGACAGGGCTTTGAACTAAGGTCACTGGGGGACCGGCAGACAATCGCTAGTGCAAGCCCTGGATGTGACAACCACAGATTCGGCAGGTCAGGTAACACAAAGGAACTCACTCCTACCCCAGCCCTTGGACGGGACTCTTCTAAGAGGACAGGGAAGGCCAGGGCTCCTGATGGCAGGCTTAGTAGGCCTGTGCAAATAGGCAGGTATTTGATTTGGCTTTGGATCCAGCTAATTTGGATACCAGTGATCCGATCTGATTCAGAGCTCCGAATCAGCTCCGAATTGACTCCAAAGCCTCAGAGCTGCTTGAGAGATCTGGCCAAAGGGTATAATGGTGAATCAATGAAATATCTATAACTTTGTTGTTTTTTGT
>NW_005842166.1:2003434-2008815 GCF_000455745.1 Alligator sinensis | reverse complement strand
GCTTGAAGGATGGGTAGCCTCTGCTGAGAGCATGAAGCCTGCCAAGGTTCAAGGAGATAGGTATGGGGGTTTGGGGGAAACTGCACCCCAAATTCTTCAAAGCAAAACGCATGTCATGTGTACATGTTAAGCCACAGTGGGGTCAAAACTGCAGGGACGGTAGCCCCTGTGGAGGCCACAAATCCTGACAAGATTCAAGGAGATAGGTGTGGGGGGTTCATGGAAACTGCACCCCAAAATCTTCATAGTTTGATAGTTTCGGGGGTCAAAACTGCAGGGACGGTAGCCCCTGTGGAGGCCACAAATCCTGACAAGATTCAAGGAGATAGGTGTGGGGGGTTCATGGAAACTGCACCCCAAAATCTTCATAGTTTGATAGTTTCGTATTTGGTAAGGTCGGAAGGGACCTGAGCAGATCATCTTCTTGAAAGCAAAAAACTCATGTCACGTGTATGTGTTACACCACAGGGGGGTGAAAACTGCAGGGATGGTGGCACCTGCTGAGGCCACAAAGCCTGCCAAGTTTCAAGAATATAGGTGCAGGGGCTTGGGGGAAACTGCACCCCAAATTCTTGAAAGCAAAACTCATGTCACGTGTACGTATTAAGCCAAAGTGGGGTCAAAACTGCAGGGACAGTAGCCTCTGTGGAGGCCACAAAGCCTGACAAGTTTCAAGGAGATAGGTGTGGGGGTTCAAGGAAACAGCACCCCAAATTCTTGAAAGCAAAACTCACGTCACAGGTTTGTGTTACGCCACAGTGGGATGAAAACTGCAGGGGTGGTCACCCCTGCTGAGGCCACAAAGTCTGCCAAGTTTCAAGGTGATAGGTTCAGGGGGAGTCTGGCTTCTGGGGCTCTGCACCTCTGGCTGCTAACAGGCAAAACTCATGACATAGATGACGCTGTGTGTGTTAAGGTGCAGCGGGGTGAAAACTGCAGGCCTGCTAGCCCCTGTGGAGGCCACAAAGCCTGCCAGCTGTCAAGGGGATCGGTGCACAGGGGTTCTGGGGCCCTGCACCCCGAGCTGCTGACAGACAGAGAACAAGCAGGACTTTGTGCGTGCCTGTGTTACCTGAAGGTAATGGTGCCTCCTACTCATCTTTCACCAGGGGATCATTGGTCCTGGCATTTACAGGGTTGCCGCATCACCAGCAGTCCCACCAAGCCTCCCTCCCTTGGCAGGGTGCAGTTTTAGTGATCATGCCCAGGACCTGGGGCCTCCTTCTTCCCCACAGCCTGAATCCCATACCTCCAAGTTCATCCTGGCAGGGGAATGAGCTCAGCAGGGACATGTTCTTCCCCTGCTGGCTGGTGATGAAGTTAGTGCCCCCTCCAGCTGAGAGCAGGGCATTACTCAGCTTTTAAAAAACTCAAAATAGGAAATTGGTGCAGACGGAGTGAGGAGGGTGGCACTCAGTCCGTCTGCAGGTGGAGCTTGGGGAATCCCAGCAGCAGGAGGTTCACCTTCAGGAACACCAGAGGCTCCAGCAAAGCAGGATCCAAGCAGGTGTGGTAGGGTGTCAGAACATACCCAGCAATGCTGAACACCATCTCGCTTGCAACACTGGTCGGTGTACAGGACAGGTGTTGCTGTGCAACTGTGGCCAGATCCTGCCACATCTGGCTGCGGGTTGCCCAGTAGGCCAAAGGGTTGCAATCCAGTGGCTCCACATCCTCAGCAACCACCGAAGCCTCGGCGCTACCTGCCCAAGGCTGGGGTCTGGAGTGTATGGACCCCAGCATTGAAGCCATTCCAATGGTCCACATTGGTAGTGGCTGGCATGGAGGAGACTGGCTGGTGCTGATGCTGGTGCTGGCTCTGGCACTGGTGCTTGGAGTGCTGGCACAGGAAAGTGGATCCCCCTCTTCCACACCCCTCACCTCTGCACTTCGGCCTTTCTGACTTTGTTGACCAGCACCTGTGTCCAGTGATCGAGGGTTTTGGTGCTGCCAGTGTACTTGCTCCCCTTCACCCTTGGGTCACACATGCCTGTCAGCATATGAACTAGGGATCCAGCCATCTCCTGATGCCTTCCTTCAGCCGCCTCACCAGTGCCTGCACGTCTGGTGACAGTGGCCTCTCCAGCCAGGAACACTGATCCCCTGGAACTTCTCCATTTGGTTCTCCAGTTCCCACACTAGGGGGATCCCCTGGCTGAGGAGGGCATTGCTAGCGCTAAGGGTCTCAGTGTCCTCGAGGAAGGGTTGAGGACCACCAAGAACTGGAAGATGGTACCCCACACAGCTCCGTTCAGGGAGCCGATACCGATCTCCCCAAGCAAGGCCATCTCATGGATGGCCTTCTGTTGCTCCACCAGCCTTTCAACCATCAGGTATGTGGAGTTCCACCAAGTGTCCACATCCTGCATGATTTTGTGCTGCGGGATGCTCAGCTCTGCCTGTTTCTCCCGCAGCATCTTGGCCCCCTTGATGCATTTCAAAATCAGCTGGCTTGTAGCAGTCGTGGTGGCAACACCATCACTGGCAGCCCTGTCCCCCTGCAAGGCATCCCTCAGTATTAGGTGTAGCCTGTGTGCCACGTTGCAGATGCTCACAAAGCTGGCATCATGGACAGCCCTCACCATATTGGCCCCGTTGTCGGTGACCATGAACCCATGGGTGCGGTTGGCCTGATGAATGAGCCAAGCCTGCACCATGCGGTTCATGGCCCCCATGATCTCCCTTGCCGTGTGGGACTCATCCAGCACCTCGGCTTGCAGTAGAGCCCACCGACAGCCTGACTGATCGCACCAGTGCCCTGTGAGGGAGAGGTAGGTGTGATCGCCATCCCGGCTTCTCCAGATGTCGGAGGTGAAGTGCAAGGCTGCCTGCGGCCCTGCCTTGTGCAGCTCCTTCTTCAAGTACTCCCTGCATGCCTCGTACAGGAAGGGCACCACCATCCTGCTAAAGGTTGGACATGCAGGTACTTTGTAAAATGGGGCCAGAAGTGCTACAAACCACCTGAACCCTGGCCACTCAACTAGGGAGAAGGGCTTGCTATCCAGAGCAAGCATCTTCCCAGTGCTCTGGGTGATCTTGCTCACCTTGGGAACATGCCCCCCTTTCTGTCCACCTTTCACCCACTGGTCCAGGGTGGCCTGCCTCTGCTTTGGGGGTAATGGGGCTTTGGAGTGAGTGGGGGACTTCCCTTTCGGCACACTCGCACTGGTGCCAGGCTGAGCAGGAAGAAGGGCAAGGGGGTGCTGCCTGCTCAGATTCAGCAGTATCGCCATGGTGGAAAAGTGTTTCATCCTTGCCACGGCTCATGTGCCCTTGGCAGTGCTGGCAGATGGCAAACCTGGGATCATCTGCCAGCTCAAAATGCTCCCACACTGCACTACTCCCCTGCTTCTGGGTTGAGGGTGAGGATCCTGCCTTATCCCACTCCTTCCTCAGCAGGCTGAGGCTCAACAGCAGGAGGAGCTGCCTCAGCTGAGCCACTTGCCTCCACAACCTCAGCCTCCTCCGAGGTGCTGCTTTCTGGAGGAGACCTGGGTCTTGGGGAAATTTGAGGGGTGTGGAGCACAAACTGATTCCCCCTTAGTCCCCAGAATTGCTTGAGCCAGCACACACAGCATCCCTGGTTCTGGCTCCTCCTCTGGCAGTGGGAGGCTCACACTGAGAGATGAATTTGGGGTGGAGGAGACAGTGATTCCACTGCTGGTGCCTACTTCTGGACTGAGGGGAGGTGGTGCAGGTGCAGGGACGTCATGTGCAAACACCTTCCACGGGCAGCTGTGATGTCAAGGCTGCTAGGGAAGAGAATGCGGCCGTGTTGGGGGGGGGGCTTGCAGCTCTAGCTCTCCCCCTGCCCCCTCTCCCTCCCCTGCCAGAAGACCTGCCACCTGCCTTTCCAGCACGCTTCATATTCATCTTTCCTGTGCTGCAAAAGTTCTGTGTGTGTGTCACTCCTTTTGTGTTGTATGTTTTATTCCCTCTGTTGCCTGCATGCACCGGACTCTTCTTTGATTGTTTGCTTCAGTGTTAAGAGCTATGTAAAAATTGTGTGCTGTCTGTTTGTCTGTCTTCTTCTCCTACGAATATCTGATTTTTCTGCTTTATATTGTGTGTGTGTGCCTGTGTACAATCTGTGTGCCTCCCTGCAGAGTGATGCATCATGCTGGCAGGGAAAAAACAGCTTTCTTTTTTCAAAGTTAAAAAAAAAAAAAGAGCAACTATAAATTGATAGAAATGAATTGAATAGTACTAAGAGATGCTAAGCTAAGCTAAGCTAAATACTACCAAATCCTTTCTAACAAGAAAAAGGAGCAGGCAAGTTCAACTACTGAGTAAAGCAACACAGGCCGAGCTGCCTGTCTGCTAGGGTACCTTTCTCATGCAGTTCCTGAGAGAGAACAAGCTTACTAAAGGCACAGCACGCCTGCAAACAGAGGCTTTTATGCTGTTTCTAGGTCCCTCCCCTGAGACACTGTCATTGGGAAGGCAGCCAGAGAGAAATCCTTCTCACTGGCCACCTACACATATCAGTCTTCTCCCACCTGCTCCCCCTCCTGCCCCATTCCCCCTCCCTCTTCTTTCACTTTCAGCCCCCAAAGCTTCTGAAGCTTTTCTGAAGCACTTCAGAAGCTCCAAACCACTTTGGAAAGCCTGAATAAGCCAGCACTTCACCTTGGGCATGCTGCTTCGGTGTCCAAAGCGTCTGCAGTTGCCCCAGATCTGAAGCACAGTCCAAAGCCTCGCACAGCCCTAGTGATTTGGTGCCAGCCTATAAGTATATAAGGGGTGTGCATCAGGAATTGGGAGAACGTTTGTTCACCAGGACACCCCAAGGGAAGACAAGGTCTAACGGTCACAAACTGCTGGAAGACTGTTTTAGACTGGACATTAGGAAAAACTACTTTACTGTCCAAGTCTCCAGAGTCTCGAATAGATTCCCCCCAGAAGTGGTGCAAGCACCTACTCTGGATACCTCTAAGAAATGCTTGGATGCATATCTTCCTGGGGTGATCTAACCC
This sequence comes from Alligator sinensis, assembly GCF_000455745.1. Classification (NCBI taxonomy): domain Eukaryota; kingdom Metazoa; phylum Chordata; order Crocodylia; family Alligatoridae; genus Alligator; species Alligator sinensis. Next base: position 2,003,839 of record NW_005842166.1, on the reverse strand, counting down.
CAGCTGACATCATTCCCCTTGGTGACAGGGCTGGACCCAATGATCTTGCAAGGTCCCTTCCAGTCCTAATGTCTATGAAATCTATGGGGGTACCAAAAAGAGGACATGTCTGGGAAAACCCAGATGTATGGTAACTAGGGCTGTGCGAAGCTTTGGGTGGTGATTCAATTCGGAGGAGATTCGGCCGATTCGGTGGCTGAATCTCTAAATCTGAATTGAATCAGGGAACCAATTAAAAGGTCCAAATCAATTCAAAGCTCTCCTAATCTTTGGCAGTTTCAGAGAGCTTTGATGATTGGGGCAGTCACCAGTAGCTGCAGCAGGGAGCTGCAGCTGGACTAGGAGCTGATAAGTACTAGGGGCATGGGAGGGGGGACTGGGGGAGGAGACCATGAGGTGACTCCT
>NW_005842166.1:1996833-2003412 GCF_000455745.1 Alligator sinensis | reverse complement strand
TTAAAAAAAAGCTCACTGGATGCTGCTGGGCAGGGGGGCAATCCCCGCTGTCCCCCACTGCCCCATGCTGCATGGGGGGCTCTGCCACAAGCCCCCTGACCCCCCCTTGCTCCCCAGCTTTCCAATGTGTTGAGATCCTTCTGAATTGTGCTCTTGTCTTCCAATGTGTTCATAATTCTTCCCAGTTTTGTCAACTGCAAAGTTGCTCAAAAAGGTCTCAATTCCAGCATTCAAATAATTAATAAACACATTGAACAGTACTGGGCCTGGGACAGATCCCTCTGGGACTCCACCCCAAACCACCTGCCATTCTGACATGGATCTATTTATGACTAACCTTTGCTTGTGGCTATTGAGCCAGTTTATCCACATTAGAGTAGTTTTGTCCAGCTTGCATTTCTCCAATTTGTTTATAAGAAAGTCACATGGGGCCTCATCAAAAGTCTTTCTAAAGTCCAGATACATTATATCCATGGCATTTCCTTCATCTCTGCAAATATTTTCTTTGTCAAAGAAGGAGATCGAGTTTGTTTGGCACAATTTGTTCTTAGTAAATCCATGCTAGGTGCATGGGCTCATGTACACACACCACGATTTTTGCCCTTTCATGCACTGCAACTGTGTGTCTGTTTGCACGAGCAGCATTTCCCAATGCTTTAAGTCTTTCTTGTGCATCAAACTAAAACTCCTCAGATGTAGTTTAGTTTGGCTTGCTGGGAATTAAAGCATCACGTCTATGGATTCATTGCGTGCAAACACAAAAGCACTTAAAAACTTGTAATGAGCCTCTTTGTCCACCAGATGTCAATGTGACTTTTTGTAGTTCATGCCTTCAAATTGCTTTCATTTTCGAATTGCTTCTGCTTTTATTTTTTTTTTCTGGTATGGTTTTCTGGCTCCCTGCTTCTATAGCTGTGTGGCAGGACATGCGCATGAGGTGGGTGGGGGCCCCCTGGGCCAGGGGGCAGTGCTGGACCATCCTGCTCTCCTGCAGCACTGGCCAGGGACCTGGCTTAATTAATTAGAAAACCTAGTGCGTGTAAACACAGACGCAACACTCCAAGGCTTAATTCATTTGAAAACCTAGTGCATGTAAACAAAGATGCGACACTCCAGAATAAACAAGTCAGCAATTCAGCAATACAGAAGTCCTTGACTTCATGAAAGCTGACTTTGACAGGCTCAGGAGGCTTGTCAGTGAGGCCCTAAAGGGCCACAGCCCAAAGGGGAGGAGAGTTCAGGACGAATGGTTGCTCCTCAAAAGAGTGATCCTGGATGCACAAGCAAAGTCTATTCCATCTAGGAGGAAAGGCAGCAAAAGGGCACAGCAGCCCCCCTGGCTCTCCAGGGAACTAGTGGATCTCCTGCGTCTTAAAAGAAAGACCTACAAAGGATGGAGGACTGGATCCACCTTCAAGGAGGAATACTCTGCGCTGGTTCAGACCTGCAGGGAGTGAACCAGGACAGCAACGGAACTCCAACTAGCTACAAGTATCAGGGACAATTAAAAGTCCTTTTTTAGATATGTGGGGAGTCAGAGGAAAAGCAAGGGCAACATTGGACCCCTGCTAAACCAGATGGGACAACTGACAACCAACGCCCAGAAAAAAGCCAACTTGCTAAACGGGTACTTTGCATCAGTCTTTCACCAGTCCTAAGGGATGCCCCTGCCCATTATGGGACAGGGAGGCCCGGGTGAGGGAGATTCCTTACTCTCCGTCAATGCTGACCTTGTGAAGGAACACCTTGAGAGGCTGGATACCTTCAAGTCAGCCGGCTCTGACAGTTTATACCCCAGGGTACCCAAGGAGCTGGCTAGCATCATGGCTCAGCCCCTGGCACAGATCATTGAGAGCTCCTGGTGCTCTGGTGAAGTGCCTGAAGATTGGAAAAAGTGGTGCCTATCTTCAAGAAAGGGAGGAAAGTGGATCTGGCAAACTATAGGCCCATCAGCCTGACCTCTATCCTGGGGAAGGTCTTGGAAAAGATTATCAAAGAGGCCATTCTTAACAGATTGGGCGATGGCAACATCCTGAGGGATAGCCAGCATGGGTTTGTTGCGGGTATGTCTTGCTTGACCAATCTTATTTCCTTTTACAACCAGGTGACCTATCACCTGGACAAGGGAGAAGAGATTGATGTCGTCTATCTTGACTTTAAAAAAGCCTTCGATCTGGTATCCCACAATCACCTCTTAGCAAAACTGGGCAACTGTGGTCTCAACCTCACCACGATCCGCTGGCTGGAGAATTGGTTCCGTGGTAGGACCCAGAGGGTGGTGGTTGATGGAAGTCAATCGTCACGGTGCCCTGTGACCAGTGGGGTCCCTCAAGGCTCTATCCTTGGGCCGACGCTATTCAACATCTTCATTAATGATGTGGACATTGGTGTCAGAAGCGGACTGGCCAAGTTCACTGATGACACCAAACTCTGGGCTAAAGTGTCCACACCTGAGGATCGGTGATCCAGGCTGACCTTGGCAGGCTCAGGAAATGGGCGGACAAGGACCTGATGGTGTTTAACAGCAAAATGCTGGCTTGCATCCATAGATGCTTCTCAAGCAAATCCCAGGACGTCATTCTCCCATTGTACTCGGCCTTGATGAGACCACAGCTGGAGTACTGCATCCAGTTTTGGGCTCCACAATTCAAAAAGGATGTTGAGAAGCTTGAGTGGGTGCAGAGGAGGGCCATACACGCATGATCAGAGGTCAGGAAAACAGACCTTATGAACAGAGGCTGAGAGGACTCGATGATCTTCCAAAGTCCCTTCCAGCCCTAATGTCTATGAAATCTATGACATTTATGAAGTTTAAACTTTATAAACCTATTTAATTTAATGAGGAATAAAATCTGTAGTGTGTAAAGGTGCCTCTTGTGATCAGCCTTTCCTCACTGAGGATCAATAATTAGCTTTTACCTTTTTTTAGATGTATTTTTCATGGCATATTGACACACAATAAAGAATGATTTTTGATATTTATAATGAAAGAAAATACACTTAAAAATTCTGAGTGCAAACTGCACTTTGGCTTCTATATGAGAATTGTAAGATTATATCACAGAATACTATATAATATAGAATACTTTTAGATAAATAGAACACTAATCTGATCCAGTCTGACAATTTCTATGTATCTATGACTTATCACATCATGAATTTTCATATTGTGAATTCAAACCACGGCTCCCTAAAAGGTAGTCAGATTCACAACCTCTTCATTTCTAAAGCATGGATTAATTTTCCCAAAGGTAGCAGCCACATAGTTCCTCTTTATCCTAATATAAATGATTTTGATTGAGCAAATTATTACTCTTCTACAGTTAGCCGAGGGTAAACTAATCCTAGAACAAGTGATGGGATATTAGGCAAAAACACCAAGGCATTCTGTAGAATCCAAGTTCTTAGTAGCTTCTTGATCCAGAAGCAGCATATGAAAGAATAATGTTTCCCAGCCTGGAGGAAGGAACGCACCTTGCACTGGGAAGGAGGTGAGGGTGACAGGCAGTCAAGCACGGCAGGACATTCCTCACCTTTATCAGGAGGAATGTAACTGATAAACCAGCTGTAGATGGGGGAAGTGGCCTACAGCAAAGAAAAAAAACAGCACATAGAAATGGAAAAAGTCCTGGTATGCAATACATAACTGAATGGGGGCAACTGAGACAGCAGCCCTGGGTGCCGCATTTGTTGATGGGAACAAAAACAGCCATTTCTGCAAAGATGGCTGGTCCCACTTCCACAGTCAGCATGGCAGGAGCCAGCACTGCCCCCGGTCCAATGGGGCTGCCCCAGGCACAGAGCTACATTGCTACACTTCAGTAGATATTTAGATAGAAGATATTTGGAAAGTCAATATTAAACCCACCTGGCCTGCATGTTTGCCAGACTGCAAATGACAAATTGCAGGATCTTTTCCTCCTGCTGCTTTCTCTACCCTTGCACTGCCATTTTTTCCACTTTCCTCAATGTTTCTTGCTTTTCTCCACCTTCTCTCACACATTCCCAAACTGTGCATAAATGCTAAACACTGTGTATGTGACACTTAGGTACATAAAGTGAAATAAGGCTTAGCCCTTAAGCTTTGTTTGTTGTCTGAGTAAAGCTACTTCATTAATTCACTGGCCAATACCCTGCCTTTGGTCCTTGAAACTAGGAATGGCATTCTGTTGTTTTCTCATCATCCAAGTGGTAATTTTTTTTGGCTGTCTACAAGTAGGGCTTTGCAAGTCTTTGGACAGAGCTTCGGATCCGGAGAAGCTTCCGACACTTTGGGGTCCAAGGCAACACATCCGGGTTGAAGCGCTTCGGAGCCGCCTCGGAGATCCGCCATAGGGTATAGTGGGGAACAATAAAATATCTATAACTTTGTTGTTTTTTGTCTGATTTGGATGAAGTTTTCAGGGGTGGTAAACTCTGCAGAGAGAATGAAGTCTGCCAAGTTTCAAGAAGGTCAGTGAAGGGTTTGGGGGGAACAGCACCCCAAATTCTTGAAAGCAAGACTCATGTCACGTCTAGGCGTTACAACATAGTGGGGTGAAAACTGCAGGAATGGTAACTCTTACTGAGGCCACAAAGCCTGCCAAGTTTCAAGAAGATCAATGCAGGGGTTTGGGGGAAACTGCCCCTCAAGCTGTGGACAAGCAAAACTCATGCCATGGGTGCTTGTGGGATTGACTGTCTCTGTCTTACAGAGGGGAGAGAAGACACTACTGCAGGCCTGGCTGCTAAACTACTGTGTTACCAGTTACCGATCAATCAATCACGATTCACTCAGGGACCAGGGACTCAGGGACCAGCTCAATACACAGGACCTAGCTACTACATAACTTAACGAGCATCAATTAGCACCTACAAAACCAGGCTAAGGAGAGGAAAGCATCAATACAGACAATCAACTGCCCCAAGACAGACAGAGTCTGGGCAGGAGATTTGTCTGTCACCACCTAGGGGTGCAGGGCCCCAGAGCCCCCCTGCACCGATCTCCTCCACAGCTGGCAGGGGTCACAGCAGGGGGCCCCATCCCTGCAGCTGTCCCCCCGCTGTGCCTTAACACACAGTGTCACCCATGGGATGAGTTTTGCTTGTCTGCAGCTTGAGGGGCAGTTCCCCCCAAACCCCTGCATGGATCTCCTTGAAACTTGGCAGGCTATGTGGCCTCAGTAAGAGCTACCAGCCCTGCAGTTTTGACCCCCCTGTGTTGTAACACATAGACGTGACATGAGTTTGGCTTTCAAGAATTTGGGGTACAGTTCCTCCCAAACCCCTACATTGATCTTCTTGAAACTTGACAGGTTCCATGCTCTCAGCAGAGGCTACCATCTCTGTAAGTTCTGTCCAAATAGGACAAAAAACAACAAAGTTATAGATATTTAATTGATTCCCCATTATACCCTATGGCTGGATCTCTGAGGCAGCTCTGAAGCTTCGGAGCCGCTTCGGCTGGATCGAGGCGGAAACCCGGTCTGGAGCTCTGGATCGGATCACTGCCATGCAAAGTGGCCAGATCCAAAGCCGGATTGGATCGCTGCCGACTTGCACAGGACTATCTACAAGGTATTTTTGGCACCGATGCATCTAGAAGTACTTGATTCTTGATATGTAACCCTGTGTGCACGGATAACTATGCAGCCATGCAGACTGAGCATGTACAGTAGCAGCTATAGCATGTAGGGGTACCCCTTGTGAATGTGTAGCAGGTTTAGATGCCTGAAAATGGAGTTGGCTAGAATCTAGGACTACTGGACTTAGACGGAGAAGAGAAAAAAAGAATGCATCTACCCCGTTTTCCAGCCCAATAACTCAGTAGCTTAAGCTCTTATTTGGAAAGCTAAACACCCTGGGCTTTAGGCTTACATTCTGCTCAGAGGGGATTTGAACCTGCATGATATTTCTTTCTCAGTATAGTACTCTAGGCCACCATACTGTAGGCTAGGCATTTTTCATTACTACCTCCAGTGCTCCTATTGAAGCTGAGTAACTAATGTGGTCATTTGAAAAAAAGTGTGATGTAGGAGAGTGTGCGGGCCGGGGGCAATCCAGGCCCTTTTTCGCACCGCGCGGGCTGTGGCCAGCAGCCCGGGCACACTGGGTCGGAGAGAACAGGCGACATGCTAGAATTAGGCACGGACACGTAATGGTTGATTTAATATTATTTACTTACATCGAAGATGGTCGCGGTGCAGGCAGGAAAACTTGCTTGAGTTGCAGTTACAGATAGAAAAGAAGAGAGGCGGACTAGAGTTCCTTCCCGTGAACATTCTTCTAGCCCATCTGGTTGGAGGCTCTAAACCGTGAGCCCGTTGCGCCAACCGAAGAAAGTACTCGAAGCAAAGAGCTCTGAATAGACTCACACGAAGTTTGCTAGGCTCCGTGGAACTTGTGCGTGCAGGGAGAGGGATACGTCGAGGATTGCGAACGGCGACGGGGAGAGGCTAGAGGCTGATCAGACCCCTGTTGCCTGCTTGAAATGCACTGGGTCCGATAGGCTCCGCAGCGCTTAGAGATCTTCACACAGCGTGAAGTCTCCTCCTCCTGGTGTTCGTGGAGTCCTCCAACTTGGGCGGAAACCACTCAAGC
>NW_005842166.1:1994305-1994705 GCF_000455745.1 Alligator sinensis | reverse complement strand
TCTTCTCCCTTCAGCGAAAGGCATCCGCTGACAAATCTCTCACCCGTTCCGCCCGCCTGGTGGTAAGCGATATGCGCCTCCAGCTCCTCAAAACTTTTCACTTGGTGTTTGTTATCGCGCCAAGGGCAGTTCTTAACTAATTCCAGCTCTAGCGTGTTCTCTCCTGATCCCATCCTCGTCGCCATGTCTTGGACAGATGGAGCCAACTCGAGATGATTCAAATATTACTCAGTCATTTGGGCGGGCTGGTGAATGGAGAGGCAGACACAGCTTATTGGTTGCAAAAACTTTACTTACGCCGCTTGTAGCCGCGACGCAGGTGGTCCGGTTGCTTGAACAACTATGTGAGTTGCTCCAGCTGGCAAGGCTCAGGCCAGCTAATCTGTCCACAAATTAAGCC
>NW_005842166.1:1990577-1994082 GCF_000455745.1 Alligator sinensis | reverse complement strand
GTGCAAGAGGCTCTCATGTGGCGGGAAAATTCCATCGTGCCGAGGCACCAAAATCACTGGGTTGTGACAGAGAGAAGTTTCTGTATCGTTGGGAGCAAGAGCTCGAGTCAGAACTCAGAATCGCAACCTTATAGGCCAGCAAGTGTCTCACTGAGCTACACATCCTCTGATGTGTGCTTTCTCTCCTGGCTTCACATCTGCCACATACTTTGCTGTCATGGGTGCTCAAGGAGCCAGCTTCTAAAGGAGCACCAGAGAAATCCTGGAAAGTAGCTGACCTATGAAGTAGTGACTGGAGTGCTATGCTGGGAAGTTAGAAACCCAGGTTCAAATCATGGAGCCTGGTGCTTCGCTCCATCGCTGTAGGGTCAGCAAACTAAAACTCCTTCAAGGAGTTTTAGTTTACTGTGCCCCAAGTCATTTAAGGCACATTGTGCCACTGAATTTCCTATAGCAGTTGTAATTAATGCATAATATGCCACCGATGTGTGCAAACACTGACAACATTAAAGTGGTGCAAAAACATTTAGCCCACTTTAAAGTGTTGTGCACACATGCCCCTCATTTCATCTACACATGGCTTAGGACTTCTGGCTTCAGAGATGCATGTCCTAGCCTTTGAGCTTCCAGGGAAAAAATGTGAAAGCTCTTGCTGTCAGTAAATACATGACAACGTTTCTGTTCATACATGTCCAGGAATAGAATTTGCCTTGATGTGTAAGTGCCAAAAATGCTCTGTGGGCGACTTAAAAAAAAAAGGGTCACTGAAATCACTTAGCAGCATTCTCTAATGAAACTGAAATGTCAGCCTAATTAATTGTGGAACGAATGAGCCTTTAACCTTTGGGCCCTTATTTGACTGCACAAACTTCAAAAGAATAGGACCCCTTTCCTTGCAGTATGATACTGTCCCACATACAGCCAAACTGTGAATGTTCCCAGTTTTGTTCAGCACAGAACTAGCTGCTGCCACTAAAGTCCCTGGAAAACTGCCATTCCCTTTAATGGAAGCAGAATAAGGCCATTGCTAAATATTTTTTGAAAATACCATCTGTAGAGTCCAAAAGAAGCCCCATGCATTGCATGAGCTCTCATGTATGCTCACATGCCCCATAAAAGCTCATTGACTTTGAAGTTGTCATTAGTGCTGCTGTTGGTAATTATTTTTGCTTGCTGGAGTTACTTTCTGTGGGAGACAGAGATCAGGCCTCTTTGTAACTTGACCAAAGGCTGATCCCTCCTTTGCATTGTCCTGAAAGGGAGTAAGCAGCCTATTACTTCTTGCATCACTCTTGCTTTAGTTGACAGGATTTGAAATTAGAGTCAAGTTCATCCCCACAAAAACCCTGTTTGAGATGGCCTTGATAGAGGATTCAAAGAACAGATTCATCTGGCATAGCATGCACCATGGGTTAATTGGGTATAAAGCCATCTAACCACATCCTGGCAACCCCCCTGGCTTCAGACTACATTTACCTCTTTTCAGCACCTTCCTTCTATTCCATAGGTCACCAGGCCATGAAAAAGGACCTGCTGCAAAATCTGTATACAGGAAAGCACTCTTCCCTGACTTCCCTCTTGGACAGCGGCAGGAACATATCGTAGACAGAGGCATGAATGAGAGAATTATTAGGAATCAGTTTCATTAGATAGTCATCCTAGCTTATCTCACTCTAAGGCAAAAGGAGCCTTTTGTATGTGTAAGGTTTCACAGATTCTCTCTCCTTCCTTTCAAAGGTTATTTTCTTTTTTCCTGCTCCAGCCTCCCAAATGTATAGTCCCTTTCTTCCCTCCAAGAAACAAGAACCGTCTCTCTCCTGCAGCCTCTGATAGTGCTTCAGATGCATCTTATTCCTCATTCCAATCAGCTTTCAGCTTTCTCTTGTGGAGGCTGAACAGGTTCAGGTCCTGTAGCCTCTCCTTGTAGGGTCTACCCTGCTGTCCCCGGATCATGTGTGTGGCCCTCCTCTGGACCCTCTCGATGCTGGCGACATCCCTTCTAAAGTGCAGCACCCAGAACTGGACACAGTACTCCAGCTGCGGCCTGACCAGCGTCGCATAGAGGGGGAGGATCACCTCCTTGGTCCTGCTCATGATGCATCTGTGGATACATAACAAGCTGCAGTTAGCCTTACTGACTGCGTCCTCACACTGGTGGCCCAAGTTCATTATGGAATCGATAATGACTCCAAGATCCCTTTCTGTGGCTGTGCTTATGAAAATAGCCTTACTGACTGCGTCCTCACACTGGTGGCCCAAGTTCATTATGGAATCGATAATGACTCCAAGATCCCTTTCTGTGGCTGTGCTTATGAAAATGGAGTCCCCCAGCCTATAGGCATGCTGCTGGTTCTTACTGCCCAAGTGCAGCACCCTGTACTTGTCAGTATTGAATCCCATCCTATTCTCCTTCGCCCATCCCTGTAACCTGTCCAGGTCCAGTTGTATCTTGTCCCTCCCTTCTAGTATGCCCACCTCACCCCAAATCTTGGTGTCATCAGCAAATTTGAACAGGGTGTTTTTCACCCCCTCGTCCAAATCACTAATAAAGAAATTGAACGGTACGGGCCCGAGGACTGAGCCCTGGGGGACTCCATTGCCCACATCCCTCCAGGTCAAATAATGACCCATCCACCACCGCACTCTGGGTGCGGCCCCTCAGCCAATTTATGACCCATCTGACTGTGCAGGCATCAATGCTACGGTCGCCTAGCTCTTTAATGAGAATGGGGTGGGAGACAGTGTCAAAGGCCTTCCTGAAGACAAGAAAGACTACATCCACAGCAACACCTGCATCCAATATTTTTGTGAGCTGATTATAGAAGGCAGTCAGGTTGGTCTGACAGGACCTGCCCTTAATGAACCCATGCTGGTATCCCCTGAGCATCACCCCCCCTGCTGGTCCTTCACAGATGTGCTCCTGGATAATTGTCTCAAAGAGCTTCCCCAGGATTGAAGTAAGACTAATGGGCCTATAGTTGCCAGGGTCCTCCCTCCTTCCATTTTTGAAAATGGGGACCACATTGGCCTTCTTCCAGTTTTCTGGCACCTGGCCCGAGCACCACGAGTGCTTGTAAAGCCATGCCAGGGACCCTGTGATAACTCCTGCCAATTTCCTCAGAACCCTGGGGTGGAGAGCATCCGAACATGTCCAGCCCCTCCAGAAGTTCCCCAACTCAGTCCTCCATGACCCTAGGCCTGGCGGAGTCTCTCCTGAGTCCATCCTGAATCCTGGTGGGGGAGTCCCGGTCCCTGGGCAAAAAAAATAGAGGCAAAGAATTTGTTATAAAGATCTGCCTTTTCCTCTGGTGCAAACACCAGATTGCCAAGCGTATCCTGCAGGGGCCCTACATTACCCAGTGCCTTCTTCATATTCCCCATGTATTTAAAAAAGGATTTTGTTGTCCTTGATCAGTATCTGCCTTAGTTTTCCTAACAGCCCCCCTACAAGCCTGAGCGATGGGGGTATATTCCTATTTGGTGATAGTCCCTCCCTTTCACTGGC
>NW_005842166.1:1985192-1990531 GCF_000455745.1 Alligator sinensis | reverse complement strand
GAATGCCTTTGGTGAGCCAGGGGGGCTTTTGAGCACTCTTGCCCCCTGTGATTTTTGTTTGGACTGTCACCCCTTGGGCTTGAGGATCGTCTCCTTAACGAACAACCACTTGTCTTGGGCACCCAGTTCCCCTACCCTTCAGGACCCCAGTGCCCTTCCTACCAATCTCCTCAACTCATGAAATTGGCCCTCCTGAAGTCAAGGGCTACCCGAGAAAAGCCCTGCACTCAATGCTCCTGCCAGCGGGGTGCAATCCCCACTGCTGCCATCACCCTACACCATGTGGGGGGCTCTTCATGAGCCCCCTGAAGCCCTGAGGCTGCTGCAAGAGTGGCGAGTCCCGGGGCTTGTCTCAATTTTTTTTCTTAAAGGGCTGGGGTTGGGGGAGCAGGGGTGGGTCGGGGGGCTCATGGTAGGGCTCACCCATGCAGCGTTGGGCATTGGGGGGCAGCAGGGATTGCCCCCCAACCCAGCAGCACCCTATGAGCACTGGGGCTTTTCTTTAAAGGGCAGGGAGCTGGGGCAGGCAGGGGCACAACCGTGGGGGGGCTGGGGGAGTGGGAGGGCTAGCAGGGGTCCCCTCATGTCCCCTCCCCCCTCTCCCGCCCCTAGTACTTACCAGCTCGGAGTTGGCTGCAGCTCCCTGCTGCAACCACCAGGGACTGCTCAAATCAAAGGTCTCCGAATCTTTTCTGAAGATTTAGAGAGCTTTGAATCAATTCAGACTTTTTAATTGGTCCCCTGATTTGATTCAGATTCAGAGATTCAGCCACCAAAGTGGGCCAAATCTCCTCTGAATTGAATCACCACCCAAAGCTTCACTTAGCCCTAGTAATTATGTCTGTCTGGTGCAGGGCCCTCTGGCCTCTTGAATAGCTGTGCCTCTCTGGGCACTAATGGGCCTCCATACCTCCCCTTACAGCCTCATCCCAAACCTCCAGTACAAACAATAACACAAACATAAGCCCCTGGGCTGAAACAGACCAATAGGAATGAAGACCGTGGTCTACCCCTTTAAGAAGGCAAACTTCCACCCCTAGGACAGCATGTCTCTCAGCCCTAAGTATCTTGTGGGCTTCTGAAACCTTACTACTCTTGTAGGCAGCAAAGCAGGCAACCAAATGTCTTTGGGTAGCTCTCTTGGGCAGCGGATCCTTCCCCTGGCAGTCTGCAGGAGAGTAGAGCCTGCCAACCCCAGCCCTGAGTTTATATATCCCCATGGGCCCTGACTCCTTCCAGTCAGCTGACCACCTGCAGGTGCCACTAATTACCTCACTAGCTGGTTGCTCAGGCAACCTGCAGCTGTGGCGCTCTGCCTAGCCTGCAGGGCTCCCTGGCTAGGCTGCTTCTGCCCTGAAAGGAGCAGGCACATTTTAGTTCCCAGTGACAAAAAATCAATTGCTTCCTGGTTCAAAGGCCAGTGAAATTACCTCTGTCTTTCACAAGATACTCATGGGGAAAAATCACCTGCAATTAATTCCACCCTTGTTTGGGCTGATCATCTCTTAGTCCATTTTACCAGAGCTTCTGGCCTGCCTCAGTTTTCCCAGGTCAGGTTCAATGCCTTTGCAGGGAGAAGGGTTTTCTCTCTTGCCTCCTTCCCAACCTGTTGAAAGGGGAATACCCACCCCTCAGAAAAAACAGAACAAAAACCAAAACCAAAACCACACAAAACAAAAGGGAACCAAGGAAGAGAGCGAAAACCAAAGCCACTGCTCCTTTAAACTCATAGACCCTGATGCTCAGGCTGCTCTCCCGCTCTCTCTCTTGTGCTTCTACCGGCTCCTGACTCCTGTCTCTGCTGCCTTATTCACCACCTGGCTGTCCTGGAGTGGCTCCTCAGTGAAGCCCATCCTAAGTTCTTTCAGTGGTCCTCCAACCACCCTGGCCAGTGAGCTGGCTTGCTTCCCCTCGTGGGTATTTGCGGGATGCCATCAGTGGAAAAGACCTCTGGCATTTCTCTGGTCTGCCAGCTATGGTGTTGTCTTGGCTGCTCCTCTCTGTGGCTAGAAATACTTGTTCTGGTGCTCCGTCACTCTGGAGGGAGCACATGCTCTGAAAACGCAGCTCTACACTCCCCACTCCAGGTCAACTTCTCTCAGCTCCTAAGGTAAGGCCTTCTCATTCAGGTTTCTCAGGACTTTCCTCCTGTGCCCCTCTCTTCCCCCTCACAATCACCAGCAGTGCACAATTAGGTACCTCTGCTGAGAAGGTGGTTTCAGTCTCTAGATCATGACTAGATGAAGGTTTTGGTTGTTATTTTTAAAGGAACTTTTTGTGTTCCAAGTCAAATCAGCCAAACCAAGTCCAAATCCATGAGTCAGTCCAGAACCATAAGTGGCCCTACAACCGGCAAAAATCCTCCACCCCCACCAGGGGCTTCAGATATTTCCAATGTCTTATGGCAGGCATCCTATGTGCAGGCCCAAGCCCGGAGACTTGGGGTTCAGACTGGATGAAGGTGTCTAATGTCCAGCCAGGAGCCAGGCTCAAGGTTTACCACATACTTCATTGGGGTGGGCCCAGCAGAGTCAACAGGATTTCAAGCCATGGTGACCCCACAGTTTAGCACTGCACAGTATGTGTGTGGACTCCAGATACCCCCCACAAAGGATCTGTGTGCTAATTAGCCCCCCATTCATGACTGGACTCAGCTGTTCTTGTCATGAGTCCTGGAATGCTTCAAAAATTTATTTGCAGATGAAGTGCAGGGGAACCTGGTCCAGATTCACCTTATGGAGAGTGAGGCCACACTAATCATGTGTGACAGCCTGGGAGAGGGGGCAGCAGAGGGATTCTGGGTAAACTGTTTGGGGCCATATTTGGTGAGTTTGCCAGGCATTAAGGTTGGTGAAGAAACAGGAATCATTGGAAATAGAAATACAGGCACAGCTTATCATTGGGAGGGCAGAGGAATCCCAGATGTATTCAGGTTAGTGACTCTCTGTGACTTGAAAAAGAGCTGGTGCTGAGGGGGACTGCATGTAATGGAGATATATGTCTTATTCAAATGAGCTATACTAATCTACCCTTGGGGTCAGGTGCATTGCACTTTAGCTAATCCTTGTAGTGGGTTCCTATCAGTTTTATGGCAATGGGGAACTACTTTCATGCTTTTCCTATAGCTGCTTCTTAACCTTTTGGCTAGAACCAAGCAAGACTAGGAGCATCTGAACGTCAAGGTTTCTGAGCCTGGTGCTTGTACATAGAACCCCCCCCCTCTAAAATTCCTATCCCTGTATTTGCCCCATATGGGCCATGTGTTTTATCATCCTTCTCTTGAGTTGGCTGGATTGAATCCATGTTATAGCTGGGTTCCATTGCTGAGCACATGCTGCTTTTGGCAGTAATTTAATAGGAGACAATGTTTTTAATGAGGTTCCTTTGTATATGATATAAAACAGGGGGCTTCCCCCCCACCCCATGCTAGTGGGGGAGGGGGGGAATCTCATCTTTTATTTGAGTAAATATGGTATTGAACCCAGGTTCAGTAAATACACAGGTTCAGAAGTGGTAAATGGGAAAGAACTTAAAGAATATGAGACCCAAGCTGAAAGAAGCTGGAAGCTGAAAGCAAGTGGAGCAATACAGCTACCTGGAAGGACATAGTCTTCTTTAAGTGATCTTCCTGCAGAGTTATATTCAAAGTCGGTGGCACTCAATCTTTTTCCTCAGCAGACCAGATGGGCAGTGCCTGGTCCATCCAGGGGTCAGATCTAGCTGGTGGTCCCAATCTAGCACATGGAATGGGCACAGCAGGGCCCCATTTGGCTGCGCAGGGAGGAATGGGGGCAGTCCAGCACCATGGGGGAAAGAGGGCACGACTCAGCCCCAACCCAACCCTGTGGGAGAAGAGGGTGTAGCTTAGACCCAACCTAGCTGTATGGAGGGAAGGTGGCATGGCCTGGCTTTAACCCATTGCAGGGCTTAGGTTTGGGGCATTTGGCAATGGAGGCAGAGGGCCATATTAATTCCCAATGCTCTCCCACCACCAGATTCCCTAATCTGAGAGAAGTCCTGCAGGCTGGATGCCATGGGTCCACAGGCCACATTTGACATGTGGACCAAAGGTTGAGAACCCCTGGTGTAAGTAAAGAGACAGTTAGTTATGAAAATTATGCAAGTTCCATCTGCCCTTCTTGAAAATTTTATCTTCAGTCTTCTTTTATATGGTAGGGGAGGTAGTTTCATAGATTTCATAGACATTAGGGCTGGAAGGGACCTTGGAAGATTATCGAGTCCAGCCCCCTGCCCAAAGGGCAGGAAGTCAGGTGGGGTCATAGGATCCCAGCAAGATAAGCATCCAGTTTGCTCTTGAAGGTGTTCAATGTAGGCGCTTGAACCACCTCCAGTGGCAGGCTGTTCCAGACCTTGGGGGCTCGGACAGTAAAGAAATTCTTCCTTATGTCCAGCCTGAAACGATCTAGTAGTAGTTTATGGCCGTTCGACCTAGTCGTTATCCCTTGGGGCGCTCTGGTGAACAAACGTTCCCCCACATACTGGTGGTCACCCCTGATAAACTTGTAGGTGGCCATCAGATCACCCCTGAGCCTGCGCTTTTCCAGGCTAAAGAGCCCCAGGGCTCTCAGCCTGTCATCGTAGGGTCTGCTTCCCTGACCTCTGATCATGCACATGGCTCTCCTCTGCACTCTCTCAAGCTTCTCCACATCCTTTTTGAATTGTGGAGCCCAAAACTGGACGCAGTACTCCAGCTGTGGCCTCACTAAGGCCGAGTACAAGGGGAGAATGACGTCCCGGGATTTGCCCGAGAAGCATCTATGGATGCAAGCCAGCGTTTTGGTCGCTTTACTAGCCGCAGCATCGCACTGCAGGCTCATGTTCATGCACTGCAGGCTCATGTTCATAGTTCTGTCTGTTTATAACACCTTTACCTTTGAAAGAGATCAAAATATACAATTAAGAAAAATATTGTCCCAATCTGAGGAGCACTTCATGCCAAAAAAGAATGAGACTCTTGAAAACACATTTTTGATGTGCAAACAAACAACAGATGAAGAACAGATCCATGTTACTGAACTAAAGAGATTCAGTAAGAAATGTGTTTTTGGGAACTTGACAGAATGTCTAATTAGAGACAGGATTATTTGTGGTACTCCAGACACTGCATTACAAGAATAGCTTAAGAGAGACTTGTCCCTAGAAACATTGTCCAAAGGTGCAGGGTGGCAGAAATTTGAAGGCCCAGGCTGCAGAGCTGAATGCACCAAATGGATTGTCTGTGAAGTAGGAATGAAAGCATTTGGCCAGAAAAAAAGCCACCTCACAGGGTGGAATTTTCCATTGGCAAGGAGACTGCTAAGAGAGACAAAGCAAAAAAG
>NW_005842166.1:1982577-1985182 GCF_000455745.1 Alligator sinensis | reverse complement strand
GTGGAAGGAACCCCCCCCTGCAAATGTTGTGCTCTATTTGGAAAGCTCTGTTTCAACTGTAATGAGAGGAATGATTTTGCTAAGTGCTGTAGATCCCAAATGCAAAAACCTAAACTGCATGCAGTTCAGCATAAAGAGAAGGAGTATTTTTATAGATATGGTTGAACCAAGCAAAATCAATGAGAGGGACTGGATTTTGCCTGTGGAAGTACAAGGAACAATCTTTTAATTTAAATTGGACACTGGAGCTTGGGTTCATATTTTACCAGAGCAGGAATATTCTCATGAAGGGTGTGGACCAAGTGAATAGGGAATTGCTCTTCACCAAGTCCCAGAATATTGGAGCTAGGGGGCACCCACTAAAATTAATAGGTGATGGGTTTAAAACTCACATGAGAAAGTACTTTTTTCTTTTACAAAAAATAGGATATCGAATATGGGCTAGATTGCTCAAGAGAGCATCCATTTCTGTCACTGTTGGGAAAAGAATACTGGGGTAAATGAACTATTGGTCTGACCCAGTATTGCACTTGTTTTCCTATGTTCTAATTTTAAAAATTAAAATTGACACCAAAAGAGAGTCCAACAAACATCAAAAAAATTGGCTATTCTGGAACAAAATCTCAGTGAAAGCATTGTGTCACGGCAGGGTCCTACAGGAGGGCCGTGATCTCCTCAAGGCCCCCTGCCCGTGCCAAATTGGCCCAAGGGCACCCTCAGACTCTCACCCGCCACATCTTTGATGACACCATATAAGGGAGGCTGCCTTTTCCGCCGTCTTGGTCATGTCTTGCTGTAGTCTCTGTCCTGTGGACTCCCGGACTCCTCGTGGGTCCTGCTCTACAAATGGGTGCTTCCGGGGCACCCTAGCCTTAGGGGCTATGCGTGGCTCCTACCACCCCAATACCATGCCCCAAGCCTCGCAGACGTAATGGACGTTATTCTGTCCCTCTTCTCTGTCTTCGAGCCCTCTCTGGCACTCGGGCTCTCCACAGCCCCGTCTCTCTCTCTCTGTGCCCCCTCTGGCGCTCGGGCTCTCCGCAGCGCTGTCTCTCTCTGCACCTTCTCTCTGGCACGTCTCAAAGCACTGCCCCCTTCTCCCGGGCCTTCTCAGTAGTACCGCCCTGTCTCTAGGGCTTCTCCCGTAAAGCTGCCCCCTGCTCTGGGGCTTCTCAACTGCCCCTCTCTGGGGCTGGGGTCTATGTACCCCAAATGCTGCGCCCTCACTGGCGTTCAGGTCCCCACACTAGTGTGAGTCCCCTATGAGGCCTCCTCCAACCCCTAATAGCCTCACCCAAACCACCGGTGATAAACAGCAACACAAAACACAAGCCCATAAGCTATAACATAAACAGAATTCACCCGGCTATAACTACGCTCAAGCCTCTCCTTTTTAACATGGCTGAGAGCTCCTTCCTCCTGGGCTGCTGGCAGTGAACTGCCTCTGGCCTTAGCCCCTAGGGTTTATAAGGGCCAGGCCCTGCCCCTTACAGTCAGCTGACCGCTGGCAGGTGTGGGTCACTTGCTGACTCCAGTTGCCCTGGCAACCAACAGCTGGGCTCCTTATTCACTGCTAGGGCTCTTTGCCTAGCAGTTTCCCCTCTTTAGGAGCAGGGTACCCCAGTGCTCTGTGACACATTGCTATTATCCAATATGAAAATAGAGTATACAGACTCCCATACACTGTGTTACCTGGGGAGGTAATATCAGTATTAGGCCTGGAAACTTGTGAGAAACGACCCATCCAACTGTGTAGACATCAATCAGTTGCTTAATTTATTGATGAGGATGGGGTGAGAGACAGTGTCAACGGCCTTCTTAAAGTCTAGAAAGACTACATCCATAGCAACACCATCATCCAAGGATTTAGTTACTTGGTCATAAAAGGCAATCAGGTTGGTCAGGCAAAGCTTCATAGTTTCATAGTAGCTAGGGTCAGGAGGGACCTGAACAGATCATCTAGCCTGGCCCCCTGCCCCAGCAAGAATGAATTCTGGGTTCACAAGACCCCAGACAGGTGATCATCTAACCTCTTTTTGAAATTACCAAAGGTAGGGGCAAGGACCACTTCCCTAGGAAGTTGGTTCCAGATTCTGGACACCCTAACCGTAAAATATTGTCTCTTGATCTCTAACCTAAACTTATTCTCCATCAGCTTATTACCATTGTTCCTTGTCACGCCAGGTGGTGCTGGGGAGAAAAGGGCTCTACCTATTTGCTGATGATCTTCCCTGATGAGTTTGTAGGCAGCCACCAGGTCTCCCCTCAGCCTCCTCTTGCCAAGGCTGAACAGACTCAGGTCCCTCAGTCTCGCCTCAGAGGGCCTGTCCTGCTGCCCTCTCACCAAGCGGGTGGCCCTCCTCTGAACCCTCTCCAGGCTGGCCACATCTCTTTTGAAGTGCAGCGCCTGTTACTGGACGCAGTACTCTAACTGTGGCCTGACCAAAGTCGCACAGAGGGGGAGTATCACCTCTCTGGACCGGCTTGAGATGCATCTTTGGATGAATGACAAGGTATGGCTGGCCTTGCTGGCTGCGGTCTGGCATTGGCGGCTCATGTTCATCTTGGAGTCAGTAATGACTCCAAGATCCCTTTCCGCCTCTGT
>NW_005842166.1:1978731-1982310 GCF_000455745.1 Alligator sinensis | reverse complement strand
CGTCCAAGTCACTGATGAAGATGTTAAACAGTGCGGGCCTGAGGACTGAGCCCTGGGGGACCCCACTGCTCACATCTTGCCAGGTTGAGTATGACCTGCCTTTGATGAACCCATGCTGATTGCCCCTGAGCATGATCTCCCCTGAAGGCCCCCGACAGATGTGCTCCTTGATGATTCTCTCCAAGATCTTCCCAAGCACCGAGGTGAGGCTTACAGGCCTAGTTACTTGGGTCCTCCTTCCTCCCTTTGTTAAAAATGGGGACCACATTAGCTAGTTTCCAATCCCCCGGCACCTGGCCAGATGACCACGAATGCTCATACAGCCGGGCCAAGGGCTCCGTGATGACCCCTGCCAGCTCCCTCAACACCCTTGGGTGGAGGGCATATGGACCTGCAGATTTAAAAATGTCCAGCCCTTCCAGAAGATCCCTAACTACATCTGTGCTGACCCAAGGCCTGACAGAGCTATCCCCGAGATTGTCCCTACTTCTGGCAAGAGGGATGTCCCGGTCCCTGTTCCAGAAAACAGAGGCAAAGAAACTGTTAAAAATATTGGCTTTCTCATCTGGCATAGCCACAAGATTACCATTTGAGTCTTGCCAGGGCTCTACATTACCTGGTGCCCTCTTCTTGCTCCCAATGTACTTGAAAAAGGACTTTTTGTTGTCCTTAATCCTGGATGCTAGCCTGAGCTCCATCTCTGCCTTGGCCTTCCTAATAGCCCTCCTACACTCACGGGCCGAGGAGGAGTACTCCTCCTTGGTGATAGATCCTCCCTTCCACTGGTTGTACGCCACCCTTTTAGTCCTCAGGCATTGCTGAATGCCCTTGCTGAGCCAAAGGGGTTTCTGAGCACTCTTACCCCCTTGCTTCTCTCAGGGACTGTTACCCTTTGGGCCTGGAGGATCGCCCTCTTAAGGTACGATCATCCCTCATGGACTCCCATCTCCTCTATCTTCTGGGCCCTCAGTGCCTCCCCCACTAATCTTCAAAGCTCATTGAAGTTGGTCCTTCTAAAGTCAAGGGATTTAGTCTTGCTATAAGCCCTTGACACCCTGCACTGGATAGTGAATTCCAGCAGGCGATGATTGCTATTGTCCAGGTGGTCAAGGACCTGCAGTCCCCTCACCAGGTCATCCCCAGGGGCCAGGACCAGGTCCAGCAAGGTGTTACCCCTAGTGGGGCAGTGCACCTCCTGGATAAGGTGAAGGTCCTGTAATACAGCCAGGAACCTATGCAAGCAATCAGACCTGGCTGTCTGCTCCTCCCAGCAAATGTCTGGGTAGTTTAGGTCACCCATGATAGTGACATCCCTTGACCTAACCACCTCCATAAGCTGACCGGAGAAGTCCCAGGCCAGCTCTTCCCCCTGGTTGGGTGGTCTGTAGTAGACACCCACCGTAAGGTCCCTTTCGCCACACACCCTTGTAGTTTGACCCACAGTGTCTCCGCCTGACCCTCCTGTAACCCAAAGCTAATCCTTGATGATGTAAGTTGCTCTTTGACATAAAGCGTGACCCCCCTGCCTTTCTTCTCTGTCCTGTCCCTTCTATATAGGGTGTATCCCTGAATGCCCAGTCGTAGGTAGGGTCCCACCAGATTTCTAGGAGCCCTACTAAGTTTTGATTCTTACTCGCAATCAGGAGGCACAGTTCCTCCTGCTTGCTCCCCATACTATGAGCATTGGTGTAGAGGCAGTTGAGGCCTCTTGAGGGTGCACGCGCCTTCCCCCTACTCCCAGGACAGTTGTGGCCTCCTACTCCCAGGACTTTGTTGCTTACTTGGGCGTCCCTTTCTCTTGTCACCCTGCATGCTGGTGAAGCATCCTCTCCACTCGGAGTGGCCTCTTCCCCTGGCCAAGCTAGTTTAAAGCCTACCGTATGAGATCAGCCAACCTAGAAGAAAAAATTAATTTGCCCTTAGGGGAGAGATGAAGCACATCCCACCCCAGCACGCCCTCCATGAAGAAATATGGGTCGTTGTCAAAAAACCTGAAGCCTGCCTCATGGCACCAGCTCCGAAGCCGCCGGTTAACTACATCAGTGCAGGTCTCATGACGCTTACCCTGTCCACTTACCGGGAGAATGGAGGAAAATACCACCTGAGTTCTCATCTTCTTGAGTTGGTGTCCCAAGCCCTTGTAGTCTTCCATGATGTTGTCCGGCTTGCCCTTGGATGCATCATTTGTCCCCACATGGACCACAACCAGTGGGTAGTAGTCAGAGGGCTTGATGATTTTTGGGATGGTCTCCATGATGTCCTGAATCTTCACTTCAGGCATACAGCAGACCTGCCGTGACCAGGGCTCAGAGCGACAGATTGGACCATCAGTTCCCCTCAGGATGGAGTCCCCGATGACCAGAACTTTACGTCTCCTCCTCCTTGGGGTCTGCCACTTAGCCCATGTTGTAGGTCAAGCAGCATCAATGACTGGGGATCTGCTCTTCTGCCTTCTCTTCCAGGGGAGCCAGGGCCGCATACCTGTTCCCAAGGGGTGTCTGGGGAGCAGGCACAGCAGTTGTATGAGCTGCCCTGGCCTTGACAGGAACCTGCTGCCACCGATTAGTTGGACATTTTGCACATGTTGATTCAATTTGATTCAGTGATTTCAATTCAGGTGGTGATTTGATTCGAAGAAATTTCAGCCCGATTTGGTGGCTGAATCTCTGAATCTGAATTGAATCAGGGGGCCAATTAAAAGGTCTGAATCGATTCAAAGCTCTCAGAAGCTTCAGAAAACATTCAGGGAGCTTTGATGATTTGGGCAGTCCCCGGTGGCTGCAGCAGGGAGCTGCAGCTGGACTTGGAGCTGGTAAGTACCAGGGGTAGGGGATGGGAGCTGGGGGAGGGGACCATGAGGGGACCCCTGACAGCCCCCCTGACTCCCTCCACTCCCCCAGCTCCCCTAGCCCCCACATAGCTGCGCAGCCTGCCCCAGCTTCTGGCTCTTTAAAGAAATGCCCCAGTGCTCATTGGGTGCTGCCAGCTGGGGTGGGTGGGGCAGCCTGTGGCAGAAAGCCATCTTTGTTTCTCCCCCAAAAACTCTGCTATGTGACAGTTGTGATTAGGATGGGCCTAGCAGAGGATACATACCTTTACCCTATCTCTTTGGGTAACCTGAGCTGGATACATTCCTGAGGGAGGGGGGAAACCTACCTGCCAACATGACTGGCATCACATACCTGGGTGAGGGGCTTCATTCCTGGTAGGCTAGAGTCTGCCCAGCAACTAGTGATGTATTTCAAATTGGTTGGCTGACAGCCAACAGGTGCTAGCTTCCATTGGACCAGGTAAATGAGGTCACAAGGGCTATATAAGTTAAGGACTGCCCAGCAGGAGGGAGGCAGCAGCCATGAGGGATACTCAGGAACAAAGAAGAGCTGTACCATCTGAAACTTGCTCTCTCTCTCAAAACTCATGATCAAGGAACTGCCTGCCTCCAGAGGGAATCTGCAACTGCCTCTGGATGATACTTATGAGTAAGCTACCTGAGGTCTAACTAGATAGATAGCTTGCAGTAACTCAGATGCGAGATCAAAGGCTACCCCAGCCACAGGAGTTTGCTCTATGGGATTTCTC
>NW_005842166.1:1961442-1978632 GCF_000455745.1 Alligator sinensis | reverse complement strand
AGCACACGGCCCCCAGACAGTCCCTTCTTGGGGTGGTGGCAGCACACGTTACCCCCGGACTCAGCGGTGGGGCTCGAAAGGGGGTCTGCCGGGGCTTAGGCGCCCCTGAAGAGACACGTGGAGTCTGGAAGGTGGACAGGCGTAGTGAGGTGGGAGGCTCAACGCAGGAGCTCCCCCTACTGGCCCGCCACACAGTCATTGCCAGACTAGTGGGGGATGGGCCTGGCCTGGCTGATTCAGAGATTTGGCAGGAGCCAAATCTCCTAATCGGATTCGGCAAAACCAATTTGGACAGTGATTCAAATCACTGAATCGAATCACTGTTCCCTGAATCGGTCAAATTTGAAGTGAATACTAGCCACTTCACACAGGCCTAGTGGATGGGTTGATATCTACCTGGAAAGATGTGGGCAGTGGAGTCCCACAAGGCTCGGTCCTTGGACTGGCGCTATTCAATGTCTTCATCAGTGGCTTGGACAAGGGCGTGGAGAGCACCCTGTCCAAGTTTGTAAATGATACCAAATTATGGGGCAAAGTTAACACACCAGAGGGTAGGGAATGGATCCAGGTGGATCTGGACAAGTTGGAAAAATGGGCAGAATTAAACAGGATGCAGCTCAACAAAGACAAGTGCAAAGTGCTACACCTGGACAAAAAGAACCACCAACACACTTACAGGCTGGGGGATGACCTTCTCAGCACCACAGCAGTGGAAAGGGATCTTGGAGCCATAGTTGACTCCAAGATGAACATGAGTCATCAATGTGACAAAGTGATCAATAAGGCTAACCACACTTTATCGTTAGCAGATGCATGATGAACAGGTCCAGGGAGATGATGCTTCCCCTCTACGTGGCACCGGTCAGGCTGCAGTTGGAGTACTGTGTCCAGTTTTGGGCACCGCACTTCAAGAGGGATGCAGAGAATCTTGAGAGGGTTCAGAGGTGGGCCACTCGTATGGTCAGAGGCCTGCAGACAGGGTCCTATGAGGAGAGACTGAGGGATCTAGATCTCTTCAGCCTTCACAAGAGGAGGCTGAGAGGTGATCTTGTGGCTCCCTATAAATTCATCAGGGGCGGGCAGCAGGGAGTAGGAGATGCTCTATTTACTAGGGCACCTGCTGGAGTAACTAGGAACAATGGCCACAAATTGACGGAAAGTAGATTTAGGTTGGACATTAGAAAGAACTTCACAATGAGGGTTGCCAGAATCTGGAATGGGCTTCCAAGGGAGGTGGTGCTCTCCCCTACCCTGGGGGTCTTCAAGAGGAGACTGGACAAGTACCTAGCTGGGGCCGTCTGACCCCAGCGCTCTTTCATGCCCAGGGCAGGGGGTCAGACTTGATGACCTACTGAGGTCCCTTCTGACCCTAACATCTATGAATCTATGAAAAGACACAACATTCATGCCTCCTGATGATCTTCTTTGCCATCACATCTCAAATCTGGACAATCTTCTTAGGAAGAAACCAGTTGTTCCAGAGCACAAGAAGAAACCATGTCCTCACTGGAAGAAATGTATATATGTGCATAAATGTAAATACTATCATGCAGAAAAAAGGAAACATTTCATAGCTGCATCAAATAATAGAGAAGTGCTGCCAATGATATCAGATTACTTGAAATTGCTAGATGCGAAGATTCAAAAATACTTCTAGATTTGGATGTTGCAGAGTACAGTATAGATAGGTAGAAAACCCATTTATTGAAATTTTAAGAATCGGGGGATTTAGCCTTCTTGATGAGGAACTTGTTGATGTACGTAATGATTGGATCCTAAAAATGAAATGATGAAGTACCTTTGGATAACTTCAGGTGGCAAAGCAACATCCCAACATTTCAAAAAGCTGTAAAAATCTTGCTGCGATTTTCAACATTGTGTTTATGTGAGCAGTATATATATTTGCTGACTGGGAAAAATTTTGCTCCACCTGAGTAAAGCATCAATATTTTGCATCTGACTGGGATGCAATTTTGCTCCCAGCCAGCCCAGGCAGCAGAGAGCACTGCTGCCTGGCTAAGCCCCAATGTGAGGGAAGCTGTGCCAACTGCAGGGGCAGCTGTCTCCTGGCCCTATGCATATCAACACTGGCCCCTGTTCCCCCTATCAGCCCCCAGACTGGCATCTAGGGGAGCATGGAGCTCCCCCTGGCTGCTGCACGGGGGCAGTGCTGGGAAGGAACAGCTCTGGACTGGTATAAATCTGTGCCTGACAGGGTGCACTTGTGGAAGCACTTCTGGCCACATCTTACTGAGTCTTATTTTATTGCGCAGTAACCTTACTGCATATTAATTGCATGTGTAGCCAGACCCACAGAGACTTAAGAGCTGCAGAAAAGGAGGAGTAGGAAAGTGGGTGGTAAAGATTCACTTCGAAGTGCTGTGGTAGTATATGTAATGTACAGAATGTATATAATTATTATTTAGAGATGCTCCCTAATAGAAGACCAAAGGAGTTGGGAATTGGGGAATGGTCACTCTAATAGGGGTGTTAGTTAATGAGAGAGGCAAAGGGTCTGCAGAAGTTGCCTACTGTTCCACAATAAAGTTTATTGTTTAGTTCTTCTCATTCATTATATGCCTGTATTTATCAAACCCTTAAAGGCTCAGGGCTTACAGTGTTTAGAGTGTCTTATGGAAGGTGTAACAACAATTCCAGTTGTTCAGGTTGATAGACAGGCACAGGACAGATTAGTCTGGATTAGCCCTGTGAGACACAGAATACTGGATTTTCAGAGCGCATCTGCATGAGTTACTTTACTGTTCAGTAGAGCAGTTTACTGCACAGTATGCATATGTGTATACAGGTGCACACGCTTACTGCACAGTAAACTGCTCTACTTGTGAGTAAATTTGCTACCTGCAAATGCAAGTGGCAAATTTACTTGTGAGTAGTTACTGTGCAGTAATGCACATGTAGATGCCAAATGGGAGCAAATTTACTTCCAGTAAGCCCTCCCACTAGGGGGCCAGCTTCACCTTAGCCCCAGGGCCCTGAGGCTTTGAGTATCTCCTGTCCCAAGGCTAGCCCAGCTCTATGGGCCCTTAAAAGCCCATGGCCATGCTGGAGCCCTGGGGCATGTTCAGGCAGCCTGTGGCCACACCTGGCCACTGTGTTTCCCTGCACAGGGCAGCTGAGGCAGCCTGCCTGCACCCCAGCACTATTCTCTGGCATTGCAATGCTGTGCAACTGCCAGGGCTGCACCATCCAGTCCCTCAGGTTGCTGCAGGCACATGCCATGCCTGGAAGCACCCAGGCCTAGCTGCAATCTGCTTATTGCCATGGGGTCCAGTTCTACCTGGCCGCAGGTGACCCACAGCAGCCTGCCTGGACCCTGCAACTGCTGACTGGCACCACCTTGCTGCATGGCTGCCAGCCCCATGCCATACCCCTGCATTGGGCAATGCAGGCAGATGTCCAGGCCTGGCAGCACTGGGACAGCTGTGTGGAGGCCCAATGAGCCTTCATGGGAACCACACTGGTGTCCTCCTCAATGCCACACACCACCTCCCAGGGCCCCAACTGACTGTAGGATGAGACTTTGGACCTTGTGGTGCTGTGGGGCAAGGCTGAGATGCTCAGCCAGTTCATGCGGGGTGGGCACTCCAATGCCCATGGGGTTACAAGGGGTTTACAAGGGGTTGTCAGGCCTTATGTAGAAGTGCAGACATGACCAGTCAGTGCACCAGTGCCAAGGCCTTTTGGGCATAGTGGGCCACTGTTACTGACCACAACTGTCACTCAGGGACTACCCACAAGTTCATGCCCTTTATGCAGCAACTGGATGCCATTCTTATATTTTGGGACCCTGGCCACAGCCATGTCATGTACTCAGAAATAGGCAGCCTGCCCAAACCTCCACAACAGCCTGGCACCTGCAGTGATGTGTCACCAAGAGAGGGCCCCTTGGGTCACCAGCAGCCCATCCCACTGAGCTCCCCACCCCCAGCATCATCCAACAGCTCTGGGAGCCTGGGCCAACTCTTGCCCCACCAGCTCCACAGCTCCACACGTGAGGCACAGCTAGCCATATATCCACCAGCTCCAGCTCCTCCCCAGAGGGGGACCCTGCTTGGGCAGCCAGACACGGCACCCTTCTGATCCAGGATACCGCCAGGAGCTGCACACTGTTGCTGCCAGTGAGGACCGACCAGAGTTGCTGGGTACACCAGCCCTGCCCATGTGGTAAGCCCTGCACTGGAGGGAGGGCCTGCCTTGCCCTGGCCACTGGCCCAACTCCCCACCTGGCCTGCCTGGGTTGCTGAGCATGGTGTAGCCCAGCACCTCCTGGAGGGTGCAACAGACCTCCAGGACAGTGTCCCTGGCAGTTGGCTTGCCCACCTGAAAGAGGTGGCAAATGTAGCACAGGCTGGAGGGTGTGGCAAGCTTGAGGAAGGTGATGGTGATTGACAGCCCTCCTGTAAAAGATGACAGGAACCAGCGGCAGTAGGACCCAGGGTGAACCAGTGGCAGGACTAAGCAGCTGCAGCAGCAAGCCCCCCACCAACTGTTTCTATCTCCCTCTGCAGGAGAGGGAAATTCAGATAAGAGGCAGGGGCTAGGAGGGAAGCAGGGGAGGTCTGTGGATGATAGCCCCAGTCCTCGGGGCTGGGCTGGCTCCTGTTGAGTCCTGCAGTTGTGGCCATGCATCTAGGAACCATGTGGTGTCAGAGCTACACAGTGGTGGGAAGAAATGCCAGGAAAGTGGCTGTAGGCAGGAGGCAAATGGGAGTGAGTGGCCACATGGGAGTGCGAAGTGACAACTGGCAGGAGCACAGGGCCTGTGCTGGTGTCCTGTGTCCAGCACCAGCAGGGGCCCAAAGTGGCAGCAGGAGCATGGGGCCCATGCTGACAGGGTGGCTCCCCACTCTCCCTGCAGGTGCAGCCCAGCCTGGTTCCATGGAGCCCCTGCCAGCCTGCTCCCCATGCTCCTGCTGCCCTGCTTTGGGCCCCCTCTGGTGCTGGCCCCAGGGCACAGGAGTGGGCCCTGTGCTGCTGCCCAGCTGTCGCTGTGCTCCCACATACCTGCTCACTCCCACTCATCCCCACTTGTAGCTGCCACTTCCATGCTTTTCTGCCCACCGCCGCCCACCTACCAGCCGTTCCAACACCATGTGGTTCCTGACTGAATCTCTAGACCAGGGGGGTGGGGTGGGGTGGGGGGTGGGAATAGGGCCCATGCTGGTACCCTGGGGCAGGGAGCAGGAGAGGTGTACGTGCATGTATGTGTGTGTGTGTGCACGTGCATGTGTGTCTGTGCAATGAGGGAGGAAGGGGGAGAGAGAGACAGAGAGAGCACTGAGGGAGGGACAGAGTATGTGTGTGTGTGTGTGTGTGTGCGTGCGTGCGTGCACACGTGCACGCGTGCAAAATGAGGGAGGGAGAGAAAGTATGTGTGTGTATGTGTGTGTGTTGAGTCCCACATGCACACCCCACCATACACATGCACCCACACCCCCTCACACTGCCATAAATGCAGCCCCACACACCTATGCCCCCTCACACACCCCAGCCACCCTCCCCAACACAAATCCCCAACAAACCCCATACTCACCCACACCCCACATGCTCCCTCACCCCACACACCTATCCACCTTCCCACAAAACCCCACACACATACCCACATGCTCCCCCACACCCCACATACCTACACACCCACAGCCCCCCACAAACCTATACCCACCCCTCCATGCCCCCCACCCCTGACAATATACAAGAATAAGACTTCATTTTAAGTTATTGTGCAATCACCTCTACGTACACTACACAAACTCATGTAAGTTGGGACAAAAATATTTTTTGAAATCAAATTAATGAATGTTGTAGATGATTGATTTTTATAATATAGTTTGGTATTTTTCTGGTTCTAAGATGGCAAAACCCTTTGCTGAAAAGAGTACTCTCATGGGCAAGGGGAGGAACTTCTGGTGGCAAAAGTCAGGGGTTAGGGGGTGGGACTTCTGGTCACAAGATGTGACTGGGGATGGGGCACAGGGGCGGGGCTACCCACGAAGCCCTCGATAGCTTGCCAAAACTCGGTAAGCGGCTCTCCACCTGAAATAATTGCCCGCCTCTGGGCTACAGTCTCCAGTTGCCCCTGGCTGCTGCAGGGCATGGAGCAAGGCAAGAGGAGGCATGGAGTAGCCTACTCCCATAAGCAGTAAATCTGCTCCCAAGAGGCTGTACATGTAGAAGCCTGTCCAGGGCTTACTGGCCATGTCTACACAAAATGCTGACTGTGCAGTTGTCAATGTCTTCAGTAGTGTCCCAGCACGGTTGCCTAGTGACACTTGCTGCACAGTAGCTCATTACTACTGCCCAGTAGCTCGTTACTACTGCACAGTAGTGTTACATCACTGTTCGTGCGCAGTGATGCTACTATGGTAGTAGTAGTAATAAGCTACTGTGCAGTAAATATCTCATGTAGACGTGGCCACTGTGTAGTGAATTACTGTGCAGTAAGCCCAAATAGCATTAATTGCACATGTAGATACACCCAGTGATAATTAGTGCTTTAAATTACCATATCTTGCTGACATATTTCTCTATTTGAATAAAGTAAATATTGGTTTACAGGGTCCAAATAAGAATATTTTAACTTCTGTGGATAAAATTTGTGCCCTGCTAGATACAATTCAGATCTAGAAGGCATGAATCAATGTCAGGGTGCTAGGAATGTTCCCTTTCATAGCTGCATCAAATAATAGAGAAGTGCTGCCAATGATATTGGACATCAGGAGGCGCTACTTCATGGTCAGGGCAGCTAGGGTCTGGAACCAGCTTCCAAGTGAGGTGGTGCAGGCTCCCACCCTGGGGGGTTTTAAGAGGAGGTTAGATGACCATCTTGCTGGGGTCGTTTGACCCCAGTACTCTTTCCTGCCATGGCAGGGGGTCGGACTAGATGATCTGCCCAGGTCCCTTCCGACCCTAGAAACTATGAAACTATGAAACTATATCAGATTACCTGAAATTACTAGAAATGAAGATTCAAAAATAATTCCTAGATTTGGATGTTGCAGAGTACAGTATAGATAGGTAGAAAACCCATTTATTGAAATTTTAAGAATCGGGGGATTTAGCCTTCTTGATGAGGAACTTGTTGATGTACGTAATGATTGGATCCTAAAAATGAAATGATGAAGTACCTTTGGATAACTTCAGGTGGCAAAGCAACATCCCAACATTTCAAAAAGCTGTAAAAATCTTGCTGCGATTTTCAACATTGTGTTTATGTGAGCTGCTTTACTGAACATAAAAACCAAGATACTGTAACAGAAAGACATTTTTCAGTGAAAGAGGAAATAGGAGTGTATCGTTCTTTAATTTGGCCACAGAACAACCAGGCAAAATTGCCTCATTAATTACAATATTATAATATTATGGTTATGCATGTTTTTTCCATTTTGATTGAAATCGGTATTTCTCGTGATTTTATTTTTAACATTCTGTAATTAATCATTTCATTTTTTAAATGGGTGCCACTAAAGTCAGAAAAGTTATGGAAGGGTCCCTCAAGTCTAAAAAGGTTGAGAACCACTGATTTAATGTTAAGAATCCAGATGTACTCCACAAATGTTTTTAGGGGAGTCCAGGACATTACATTTCTATAACTCCAAACAGCTACAGACATGCTTTAAATAAGTCTCTTTTTCATTTACTGCAGATTTAGGAGACCAGATAGGAAGTGATGTCACTTTCTCCATCTTCCAACACCTTCCTTAGCATATTATAGAACTCTCATGATTTACAGTTCTGGCTAGATTTCTGAAGAACTCCTTTAAAGTTACTCTAAAATGTATTTGATTTTATCGGCAAAAGACACTTAGCAGTATTTTCCAAATAAACTAATGTTAAAATCTTCCCATTTAAAGTCTGTAGGATCACCATTTCATAGGTGTCAATTAAGGGTTCTGGTATAATACAGAAGATGTGGCCAGCTGCTTTCTTGAATTAAAAGCAAGTTTAGACAAAAAGGTTTTTAAAACATAAGAAATGCTATATTAGGTCAGACCAGTGGGCCCTTCCACCCAGCAGCCTTTCTCCAGCAAGGGTTCCCACTAGGACTGTACGAAGCTTTGGTCCCTGATTAAATTCGGTGGAGGTTCAGCCCAATTCAGTGGCCGAATCGCCAAATCCAAATTGAATCAAGAGACACTTTAATCTCTGCAAATTGGCAATTCGGACATGGACACAGCTTTAAATGTTTTTTCTACATACCTTGTCCCAGGGGCGCCAGGGTTACAGGAGAACCCCAGGCCAAAATAGAAGGAGAAGAAAGCCCCAATTTACTATTCGCAGGGGCTGGAAGGAGTAGGGGAGCGCGCGCTGAGAAACCGCCCGCGCGGTTCGTCAGCCGCGCTCGTATTCAGCTGGGGCCAGGTGACGTCAGCCGGAGACACCACCCAGTGGAAACAAAAGGCAGCCCCAAGGGCGCAGGAGGTGGGTCGGCGAGCGGAGATTCCATGGGGAAACCCGAGGCCAGAGACGCACAGCCGCAGTGTCTGGCAGCCTGAGGCGGCAGGGGCAGCTGTGGCTGCAGAGGCAGAGAGTGGGAAGCTGGCAGAGGAGCTGACTGGGAAGCTGGCAGAGAAGCCAGCAGAGAAACCAGCAGAGAAACCGGCAGAGAAGACAGCGGAGAAGCCAACAGAGGAAGCTGCAAGAATAGAGAAAACAGAGTGAGTAGAGAGAGCAGTGGAAGCGGCGAGCGTCAGGGAAGCCGGAGCAGCTACGAGGAAGCCCGGAGCTGAGGAACAGCAAAGAACGAAGGTGACGGAAGGGAGACCGGTGGGAGCCCCACCTGGGATAGCTGCGGGGAGAGCGGCAGGAGATCCCAAGCAGGGAAGGCCAGCAGAATAAAGGTGCCAGCAGAAGGGCACACAGCATCTTCAAGAGGAGCCTGCCCGGCTCTTAGGACCTCAGGCGACCGGAACTATATCCCCGGATAGAGGCTGAGCCTAGGGGAGAGAGAGAAGAGCCCCGATTGGGCAAGCAACCGGGTCTGGGGGCACTGAGGCACCGGGGAAACATAGGACCCACAGGCTGGGGGCACTCTATTTTCCTTTGTGGCCTCCTGGCCCGGTGGTTGCACCTCTCCAGCAGTCACGGTGGTGGGTATCGCATGTTATGTCATGGTGGCTGTTGGAATAGGGGCTAGGGACACGGGATAGTTGAACTGGAAACTGAGGGCCTCTTAACCTTCACGCCAGAGCCTGGTCCAGGACACTAGGGCCCGTGGCTGGAGAGCAATGGGAGGCTCGGGAGAAGAAACTGGTAGGGACCAGAGATAAAGAGAGGCTTGAAGACCTGTGGCAGAAGGTGGCATTTGGCCTGGGTGTAGGGGAGGTCGGAGCCTCGTGAGTGCCCGCCGACAGGCATGACGACCCTGGAGCCTTCCTCGAAGGGGAACCCCTCCACTGAGGATCCATTCAAAGTCTTGGCAGGAGAGTTAAGGGGATCCTCTGACGTCAGAGGAGGTACCCCTTGGGGTCCACTCGCAGACCCGGGACAGTCTAGATCGACCACCCAGGCAAAGGCAGCTCTAGAACACCTAATAGAGCAAAGGCGGGCACATACCTCTAGGTAGCAGGTGGCTCATGAATGCAGTGATGCTGGGGCACATGGAGCATCCCACAGAAGCGCAGGGGGCTCTGCAGCATGCTCAGCAGCTGGTCCAGAAGTGAAGCAGAAGCACTTCCGGTCCACTTCCAGGACTGCTGGGGAGTGCGTGGTGGGGCCCCCCTGAGCCTCCCAGCTTGGCAACTGGTGACTCCTGGGTCTGCAGGGGGCACCCAGGGTCCTCCTGGAGCCAATTACTGAGCTGGGGGGAGGGGTGAGGTCCACTTATGGGTTCACCACTGAGCATGTAGAGGGCCCCCTGCGCTGCTGTGGGATGCTCCATCCACCCCAGCATCACAGCATGCACAAGCTGCGTTGGTACCTCAAGGCATGTAGAAAAAACCATCTAAAGCTACGTCTATGTCCAAATCACTGATTCTCTGAATCAGCATCAAATCTTCAGATTCAGATTCAGCCAAATCAAATCAGGGACAGTGATCTGAATCAATTAATCGAATCACTTTCCCCGATTCGGACTGGATCCGAATCCAAATCAAATAGGGCCTGCTTTGCACACCCCTAATTCTCACCACCCCTACAGCCAGCACATGGCCACCCCCAGCCTGGGAGCTCCTCACCTAGATCAGGTTGAAACTGCCCTTCTTGCTTTACATGGCTGCAGCCTCTTGCACCCGAGCAATGCTAGTGGAGAACCCCCAATACCACCTGCTGTTGTAGTGAGCCCCTTCTCTTTACCTACGTGTTGCCCCATTCCCCTGTGTTTGTGTTGTAACTGAGAAGCTGGCTTCAAACTTTCCTCTCCCTCCTATATGCATCTCTGTTTGTTTCTCCATGTGTTCCCCAGACCCCCTTCTCCACCCCCTCAAGCCCTTTGGGTAAATGGAAAACCCACTACACACACACACACACACACACACACACACCAGCCCCACCAGCACTTTCCACAGCCCCTTTCACTTGGTCACAGACAGTATAGCCTTATGAGACATCCCTGGCTCACCTTCCCAGCAAGCCACCCTTCCACTCCTATACAAAGGGGAGAACCTGGTGCTCCCCTGTCCACCACATCCCATATCATCCAGCCTGCCATATTACCCTAGCAGGCCCCAGCAAGGGGGGGGGAGAGGAAACAAGAAGCTGTGGGAGAACAGGACCTGGGGGCATCTCCTGGCTAGTTTCCCTTCAAGGGGGCTACAGGGCCCCCAAATAGGATGAATCCTGGGTCAAGAGTAAGGGAGCATAAGCTGCATCTTCCAAAGGGGGTGGGATGGACAAAGCAATGCTTAGGCAGTTGCAGGGAAACCTGCAGCAGCCCCCCATTCCAAAGTCCCTCACTGCCTCAGCCCACACCACCATAGGCAGTCAGGACCCTTTTCCTTCCATCACTGGACAGCATGAAATACACGGCCACCTGGTCCACAAGGTGCCTCACATCAAGCCCTATCTGCCGGCACTGGCATGGGTTGTAGGAGCCCCCAAGACCTTGTTAGCCTCCTAAAACTAAAAGTTGTGTTCTTCCTCACCATGGAAGCTGCTGCCCAAGAGGCACTGAAGAAGGGATCTCTGTTGGAGAAATATACATTCCCCTCAAGCTTCAGGATGACCTTGGATCTAGGGTGGTGATAAGCTCTGTCCTGCCTTTTGTCTGCAGTGCAGCCCTCCTGCTCCCCCTCTGTCTGGGTGAGGTTGTTCTGTGGCAAACAAAACCCTCCAACCACAGAACAAATAATCCAGAGAGGAGAGGACCAGAAGAAGCAGCTCAATTCAGAGGAAGAGCCACAGACACATGGTACAGCAAAAAGGGATTGAAAAATAAATTAAAATGGAAAATAATTCTGATGTGTGTATACACAAACAAGAAGTACGGGGAACACACAAGATGGACTAGAAGTCACAGCCTGTGAAGAAAACTATGACCTGATTGGTATCACAGAGGCTTGGTTGGACAACTCTTATGACTGGAACATCAACATTGCAGGGTACACTCAATATAAAAAAGGCAGGATTAGGAGAAAAGGTGGTGCTGTTGCCTTATATGTCGAAATATATACATTTGTGCCGTGGTTCAGGAGGAAGAAGGTAGCAGATCCAAGTGTATCTGGGCAAAGATAAAAGTTATAAGATACTTAGGAACATAATGATGGGGATTTGTTATAAACCAAGTCATAAAGAAGAGGCGGATGAGACACCTCCTTATTTCAAGGAGATAATAAAATTATCCAAATCTTATGACGTGGTACTGATGGGGGACTTCCATTTTCCACCTATCTTCTGGAAAAATAATACAGCCAAACATAAAAAATGTTGAGCAAGCTCCTTACTTGTGTGGACAACAGCTTTCTATTCCAGAAAGATCAGTATATGACTAGAGGATCCTTCATTTTGGATCTTGTCTTGATCAATAAGCAAGAAATGGATATGAAGGTGATGGGAAACTTGGGAGGAGATTATTCACAATTCTGAGACTGGGAAAGCACCTGAGGTTAACAGAACTAAGACAGTGAATTGCAAAAAGATAAATTTCAACTGGTTTTAGGAGGCAGTAGGCATGGGAGGACAAACTGAAAGATTGGGGCCTAGGAGGGCTAAGAGCTTCTAAAGGGCTCAGTTTTGAAAACCCAACAAGAAGCTATCTCAATACAATGGAAATACAAGAAGATGGCAAGAGATCAATGTGGCACTCCTCAGATGCCCCAAGCAGAAGGAAAGCAGGGCAATGGACAAATGGGCAGACCACCAAGGAAGCATACCAGGAAATATCAAGAACCTGAAGGAGAAAATCGGGGAGGGAAAGGTAAAAAAATGAGCCATACCTCATAAGGGAAGTTAAAGACAAAAAGAAGAGGTTCTATAAATAAGTTGGTCAGAAAAGACATCAAAGGAACTGTGGTTCCATTTTTAATAACCAGGCAAGCTATTAACAGAAGATGTGAAGAAGGTTGATCAACTCAATTCTACTTTGCCTCAGTTTTCATTCCAAAAACCACCACAGCCCAAAACAAACCAACAAACAAGCAAAACAGCAAACCACCCAGCTGCAAGCAGATAGCTAATAAGGATTATTTGGATAAGAAATGGTATACAGATGAGGGTTGACACAGAGAGCTGTTGACCAGTTTAGGTCTAATCCTTAGTGAAATTACAAAGGAAAATGTAAGATTTTCTTGACCTTAAGGAAGGAAGACCCTTCACTAAATCAACTTTATCCGAAGAAGCCGAAACTATAGATTAAACTATGTGAGGCTGTCTAGAGGGAGTGTATTTTAGAGACATGATCATCAATTTTTCTTATATACCTCACAGCAACTTCTAAATCATCCACATTCATTTGCTTTTGAACATGTTAATGTCTAAATGTTATATATTTATTAATTATATAACTATTATGCTAGTTCTACTACTGAAATTACTTTAGTATTAGGGCTGACAATTAATTGCTGCACCTCTGCCTTGCCCCACATTGCCACAAGGTCACCACTCTCCTCTGTGGATCAGTTGGGGCCCTGAATCTCTAAATCAGATTTGGCCGAATTGATTTGGGACAGTGATTTGAATCACCGAATCGAATCACTGTCCCCCGAATTGGCCAAATCTGAATCCGGAGCGAATACCAGCAGCTTTGCACAGGTCTAGTGTCACAGAAGGGTTCTTTTTGTATTATAGCAGCTTACTGCAGGTTATTTGGATAGCTCTTTCAAATGTACTGTTGATTTGTCTCCTGGACCATCCTTGTATAAAGGAAGATTTTTAGGCTGACTAGGTGGGCAACATGAGTGTTCTCCTCAGAGCAGATGTAGTGGTATCTGAGGGCTTGCC
Organism: Alligator sinensis; assembly: GCF_000455745.1. NCBI lineage: Eukaryota > Metazoa > Chordata > Crocodylia > Alligatoridae > Alligator > Alligator sinensis. Next base: position 1,965,240 of record NW_005842166.1, on the reverse strand, counting down.
TATAGATTACAGCTTTATTTATGTGCTTGAGATGATTTCTGGTCTTGTGATGTAAGTATGGTGATCCATGGGCTTTTTTTATATGGTGGTTTGTAGGGTGCTAGCCTGGATGTGGATTGTGGTATCTAGAAAGCTGACATTAGGAGTATTCCAGAGGAAGTTTGACTGAGGGTTGATAGTTGTTAAACTTGTGTTTATTGTAACCCAAAGCTCTCTACTACACTGTCACATCTGTACAAACCTTCCTGGCAAGCATGGTATGACATATATTACATTTATAGTTAGTTTTTCTTGAGTTTTATATTTATTTTGCTTTTTATTTTTCCTTCCTTTTACTCTTCACCCTCATGACCTTTTCAAGATTGTGCTTAGGTGTGAATGCTCTTGTAAGCTCTAAATGTATGGTAACTTTAACGCTGGTATTACAAACTATGCTGGTATAGAAATAAGTGCTGTACATTTAAGTCAAGGAAACTGGCAAATTGTCAGCTATATATGAAGTCAAACATAGAAGATAAAGGAACTGAGAATGGCCAAAACTTGAATATGCATTTTGACATGTTAAGGACCTTAACAGAAGAAAATATTACCTTTTCTTATAGAGGGCCAGTATTACCATGCTGCAAGGAACTCATTTGTCTGTAATGTCAAAAGCTAGAGAGCATGGTTTGGGTGAGTGTAGAAATATCTAGTGTATACAATAAGCAATAAAAGTATCAGGCAATAGGGGCAATATAATTATTAGAATTGCTCCTGTCCACTCCATCTGGGAAACTACCAATTGAAACGGATGGTTTTCATCTTCCAAATTTTTCTAGTATCACAATGCCTTCTTAGTAAGCCTGGATATATACTGGATAACTAATAACTCTCCTGTATGGGTGGAAATTGAACAGGCACTCATGCTTCCCCTGCCACTATCAATTGTTTCAGGCTACTTGTTTCTATTTCTATAATCCCTACCAATTTGACAAATGTAGTGAAGCTTCATGACATTGAAGCCTTCTATTTGGGGTTTCCACATGGTTTCCATGAAACTTATGTGGTGAAAGGGAAGGAATAAATGTACATATAGAACAGTTTCTAGTAGGAAATAAACATTTTTTTCTGAGGTACATGATGAATTTGACCTTCCAGAAAAGTTGAATGGCAACATATGCCATTGTACCAAGTACTGGAAAAGCAGTTTGGACCTCAAGCTTTGGGTGTAGCAAATATACTAGATGGCTGACATCATACATTCATAGACCGATGGCAGATTTCAAGGCAAAAATTACTATAATAGATCTGATACAGATTATATAAGACCCAATGAAGATTTAGATATTCAGTTGACTGAATCCCAATGGAAATCAACATTTCAGAATATTCAAACAGTACAATTCATCTTAGACTGCATTGTTTTTCAATTTCAATATGTTCCCTCTAAAACTTAAAAAAATAAATATATTGCAAGCCGATAATATGCATTGCAGAATCTGCTTGGTCACATCTTTTGGATACCCTATTATCAATTGTATTTTAAAAGCAATTATAACTAGAATTAATACAGGTTTGAACACAGCCACGATACATTTGATAAATGTGTATTTCTGGGTACATACCTACATGTACCTAAGGATTTCAAACTGAATACTTCCCAGAGTCCATTCCTATAACAGGCCTTATTAGTGACACCAGGATTATATTTCTCTATTGGAAAAGCAGAATTTCTCCAATGATTTAAACTTGATGTGGTGAGATGGTACATTTGGCATCCATAGAGAGAGTCATATTTTGCAGACATAACTGCTTTGACAAGTTTGGTGCAACTGGAGAGATTTTTTTAGAATATTTTGGCAACTAAATTCTTACTCCTTGCACACTTCTTGTTTCTTCTTCTGTCCCTCCCTCTTTACTCCTTCCTTTTTTTCTTATTTGCTTATTCTTATTTGCTTATTGCTTATTCTTTTTTGCTTATTTCTTGACAAAGATAATATGTAGTTCCATGGTGAACAAGGCACAGGGGACACAATGGTGGGGGTCTACTACAGACCTCCTAGCCAGGATAAAGAGCTTGATCAGGAATTCGCCAGGGAACTAGCTGAGGCTGCACACTCCTGGTGCATGGTTGTCATGGGAGATTTCAACTACCCTGATATCTCGTGGGAAGAGTACTCGGCCACATCCGGACAGTCACAAAACTTCCTTATGTGTATGGATGAGCTCTATCTGACTCAAGAAGTCTATGGACTGAAGAGAGGCAAAGCACTGTTCGACCTGGTACTGGCAACAGGGGATGACTTAATCACCGACCTAATGATCAAAGGGAAGCTGGGAGACAGTGGCCATGAACTGATCACCTTCACCATCCGCTGTAAAGCTGGCAAATCAGTCAGCAAAGCAGAAGTCCTCAGCTTCAGGAAAGCTGACTTTGACAAGCTCAGGAAGTTTGTTGTCAAGGTGCTAAGGGACCATGACCCAAAGGGGAGGGGTGTTCAGGAAGAGTGGTTGCTCCTCAAGACAGTGATCCTGAAAGCACAAGCAATGTCTATCCCGTCTCGGAGGAAATGCAGCAAAAGGGCACAGCAGCCCCCTTGGCTCTGCAGGGAACTAGTGGACCTCCTGCATCTAAAAAGAAGGCCTATAATGGATGGAAGGATGGATCCACTCCAAAGGAGGAGAACTCTGCACTGGTCAGGACCTGTAGGGAGTGAACCAGGAAAGCCAAGGCTGCGACTGAACTCTAACTGGCTACACATATCAAGGACAATAAAAAGTACTTTTTAGATATGTGGGGAGCCGGAGGAAAAACAAGGGTAACATGGGACCCCTGCTAAACCATATGGGTCAACTGACAACTGACACCCTGGAAAAAGCCTACCTGCTCAACAGGTATTTTGCGTCAGTTTTTCACCAGCCCCAAGGAATGGCCCTGCCCAATACGGTATGGGACGGCCAAGGCGAGGGAGAACTATTACCCCACATCAATGCTGACCATGTGAAGGAACACCTTGAGAGGTTGGACACCTTCAAGTCAGCTGACCCAGACAGCTTACACTTCAGGATACTTAAGGAGCTGGCAAGCACCATAGCTCAGCCACTGGCATGGATCTTTGAGAGCTCGTAGTGCTCTGGTGAAGTGCCTGAGGATTGGAAGAAGGCCAACGTGGTGCCTATCTTCAAGAAAGGGAGGAAAGTAGATCTGGGGAACTACAGGCCCATCAGCCTGACGTCTATCTCTGGGAAGATTTTGAAGAAAATCATCAAAGAGACCATTCTTGACAAACTGGCTGAAGGCAACTCCTTGAGGGATAGCCAGCATGGGTTTGTTGTGTTAGGTCCTGCCTGACCAATTTCATCTCCTTCTACAACCAGGTGACATACCACCTGGACAAGGGAGAAGAGATTGATGTCATATATCTTGACTTTAAAAAAGCTTTCAATCTGGTATCCCATGATTGTCTCATAGAAAAACTGACCAACTGTGGCCTCAGCTACATCACAGCCCGCTGACTGGGAAATTGGCTTCGAGGTCAGACCCAGAGAGTGGTAGTTGATGGAAGCCAATCATTATGGTGCGTCATGAACAGTGGGGTCCCTGGCCGACGTCAGCATCTTAAGGGATAGCCAGCACGGGTTTGTTGCGGGTAGGTCTTGCTTGACCAATCTCATTTCCTTCTACGACCAGGTGACCTATCACCTCGAAAAGGGAGAAGATATTGATGTCATATATCTTGACTTCAAAAAAGCCTTCGATCTGGTGTCCTATGATCGCCTCTTGGAGAAACTGGCCAATTGTCGCCTTGGGTCCTCCAC
>NW_005842166.1:1937456-1960924 GCF_000455745.1 Alligator sinensis | reverse complement strand
TGGCCACCTACAAGTTTATCAGGGGGGACCACCAGCATCTGGGGGAACGTTTGTTCACCAGAGCGCCCCAAGGGATGACGAGGTTGAATGGTCACAAACTACTTCAAGATCGTTTCAGGCTGGACATAAGGAAGAATTTCTTTACTGTCCGAGCCCCCAAGGTCTGGAACAGCCTGCCACCGGAGGTGGTTCAAGCGCCTTCATTGAACACCTTCAAGATGAAACTGGATGCTTATCTTGCTGGGATCCTATGACCCCAGCTGACTTCCTGCCCTTTGGGCGGGGGGGCTGAACTCGATGATCTTCCGAGGTCCCTTCCAGCCCTGATGTCTATGAAATCTATGAAATCTATGAAGGCTCCATCCTTGGGCCTATCCTTTTCAACATCTTCATTAATGATGTGGACATTGGTGTCAGGAGCAGACTGGTCAAGTTTGCTGATGACACCAAACTTTTGGGTAAAGCGTCCACACTCGAGGACAGGATGGCAATCCAGGCTGACCTTGACAGGCTCAGAAAATGGGTGGATGAAAACCCGATGGCCTTCATCTCTGAAAAATGCAAGGTATTCCACCTTGGGAAGAAAAACCCACAGCATGCTTATAGGCTTGGCAGTGCTACACTTGCTAGCACCACAGCCGAAAGGGACTTGGGGGTCATGATCGACCACAAGATGCATATGTGTGTCACCAATGTGATGTTGCAGCTGGCAAAGCGAGCAAAACTCTGGCTTGCATCCATAGATGCTTCTCTAGCAAATCCCAGGATGTCATCTTCCCACTGTACTCGGCCTTGGTGAGGCCGCAGCTGGAGTACTGTGTCCAATTCTGGGCTCCACAATTTTAAAAGGATGTTGAGAATCTTGAGAGAGTCCAGAGGAGAGCCATGCACATGATCAGAGGGCAGGAAAACAGGCCTTATGATGAGAGGCTGAGAGCTATCGGACTCTTCAGCCTGGAAAAGTGCAGGCTCTGGGGGGACCTGGTGGCTGCCTATAAGTGTAACCCCTGCACCAATCTTCTTGAAACTTGGCAAGCTTTGTGGCCTCAGTAAGAGCTACCAGCCCTGCAGTTTTGACCCCCCTGTGTTGTAACACATAGACGTGACAGGAGTTTTGCTTTCAAGAATTTGGGGTGCTGTTCCCCCCAAACCTCTGTGCCAATTTTCTTGAAACTTGGCAAGCTTCATTCGTTTCACAGAGTCCACCAACCCTGAAACTTTCATCCAAATCGGACAACAAACAACAAAGTGATAGATATTTTATTGTTTCCCCATTATACCCTATGGCCAGATCTCCGAGGGGGCTCTGAAGCGCTTCGGGAAGCCGAATGAGGGAGCGCTTCCACCCCAAAGCCTCCAATGCTTCTTCAGATCTGAAGCTCTGTCTGAAGCCTCGCACAGCCCTACCCTCCACCCCTTTTTCACACACTTGAAATGAGGAAATTAGGATTCACAATTAATTAGTGGCGGAGCCAGCTAAGGAAAAGAGGGAGCTCCTCCTCCACTGTAGCTGTCGCCTCCTCAAACCTCCGGTGCGGGGGCTCCCTCCACTCCTTTTTCACGCACACTTGAAATAAATAATTTGGCATTAGCAATTCATTGGTGGCGGAGCCAGCTGAGGAAAAGTGGGATCCCCTCCGCTGGTGCTGCCGCCTTCATCCTCTCCACGGCAGCTCCCTCCACCACTTTTCCTACACGTAGAAAATTAATAAATTGGTATTAGCACTTTACTAGTGGCAGGGCCACCTGAGGAAAAGCAGAAACCCCTCTGCCATAACCGCCGCCTCCTCAAGCCTCCATTGCGGCAGCTCCCTCTGCCCCTTTTTCTTACACTTGAAATAAGGAAATTGGAATTTGCACTTCATTAGTGGCAGGGCCAGCTGAAGAAATGTGGGGGCCCCTCCGCTGGGGCTGCCTCCTCCTCCTGCCTCTGGCGTGGTGGCTCCCTCCACCCCTTTTCCACACATTAGAAATAAATCATTAGAAATAAATCAATTGGTAATTGCAATTTAATAGCAGCGGGGCCAGCTGAGGAAAAGCGGGAGCCCCTCCGTGGGTGCTTATCCAGATCGGAGAGATGTCTAAGGAGGAACTAGATGCGTAGGTGAACAAACTGGATCACTTCTTAGAATGCTCAGGAGCTGAAATGTAGGCACTTAAGAAAATCTGCAGTCCAAAATGGAGGTATGACATTAATTTATGCACCCGTTCAGTAGTGTTGCCTGTGGAGTATGCCCAAAGTAGATTGTTCCCTGCCCTTTAAGCCTCTGGGCACTTTACACATGCAATTAATGCACAGCAATAAACTCTGGCGCAGTGTGTGCTGGAGTTTATTGCTCCCAGGTGCCACATTTGAATGTGTGCCCAGGACTGCAACATGTTGAACCGAGTCGGGGCAGGCTCGGCTGGCAGGGGACCCTGGGGTCAGCCTGCCAGCCCAGGGCTGCTCCAACCCGCCTCAACATGCTGCAGAAGGGGCTGCTGGGGCACAAGGGTAATCCCCACACTGAAGCACCCTCATGCCCCAGCCAGCCCCTTGAATGTCTACATACGCACTGCTATGTCATAAAAAAACTCTGCTGTAGATAGCACTTGTGTTTATGAGTACTACTCTGCAGTGGAGTTAGTTAGTTTACTCCATCCTGAGATGTTTACTGTGCAGATAATTAGGCAACTCCACAGTAAAGATCTTGTGTAGACATACCCTCTGAGACCAAAATGGATTGAGGGCCACATTCTATTCCAGCTACTAATTTGGTAAATGGACACGGTTGCTGATGTGTAATGCTAAAAACAAAAACAAAAAAAACACACATTGCTCAAGTCCTGAAAATGTGTTAATACAAAGGGTCCTGATTCTCCTCACTGCTTTTTTGTTGCTTAGTTGTATGGGTACTAAAATGCCATTGATACATTGGTGGATTCTGAGGGACTTGAACAGGATGGAATAGAAATACATGTGGGTGCCTAGATCCACTTAGACAGCTAATAAGTGAGGACCAACAGAACCTGGCTGCTGGACCTCAGTTTATTCAGGGCCTGCTTAGTCTCCTGAGAACATGAAAGGAGAAATAATTGCTATAGTGAAATTAGGAGAAATGTCACTTGTGTCAGGATTTCAAAACGTTGGAAGGCAGCCCTCAGACTACTGGAGTGAGATGTTAGGTGCCTCACTCATCATTGAGCCACCTTTGGCTGGGCTGGGCCAGTCTTTAACCAAGCCACCTTTGAGCAGAGCATCTCTACCCCAATTGGCCTCTGTCAGCCCGACTAAGTCTAGGGAGCCTTTTGCCCCTACTCAGCATCTGTGAGGCTGGGGCCTGCCTGCCCTTAGCTCCAAGGCCTTTGCCTACCCCCAAATCAACTGCAAACACAGTGGTCTCCCTACTAAACCACTATGTGAATTGTGGCTACGCTAACTTAATATACAAAGTTACTTATCCCCCCCCCAGCATACCCATACCACAGATAAAGCACCACCCCGCCCGGGTCAGTTGGCTCTCCCATTCCAGTCCTTCAGGGATACCTTGTGCAAAAGAAACACAAAAAGACCCCCATACATATAAGCTGTGGTTGCCTTTCCTGGGTTCTTTCCCCATTTTATTTTGCTGGTTACTGATAGTGCCTAGATTCAGCCCTTCTGAGCTACTCCTTCCCTCTCTGGCTTCTGTCTGCCCCAGCCCCCAGCCTCCTGCCCTGTGCTATCTTTCTCTCCAGGGAACTCCTTCCCCTCTTGTTATCAGGAACAGACTTGCAATTCTCCACAAGGATCTTTTTTCTCCCTGCACTATGTCCTGAGACAGAATAACTCCTTAGCCCAGGAGCAAGGCATATATAGACACTTGGCTCTGTCCCTTCCAGTTGCCCAACCTTGCTCTCTCAAAATGGTAAAGATGTTACTCATCTACTGTAATGGCTTGCAGCCTGCATCCTACAGGCTGTACCCCTCTATTGACGCTGCCTGCAGCACTGCAGCTGCATAACTCTGCTGCCCAAGATAATGGAAGGAAGTCAGCATCACAGGCTCCCATATGCAGGCTGCTAAACTACACATCTTTTTAATACAAGAAATGGAAGTTTATTATCGATGCCTCTGATAAGGAAAAGGGTTCCAGCATGCACTACTGTTACGCATGATAAAGTAATTATACGTTGGCAGCAAATTCCCTACTTATGGAGAGTTACAAATAGCTGCTGAGCTGTTATGGTCAAAAAAACAGGTAAAGATTCATCATAACAGTACTTGAATGAGAGCACACACATTATAACAGCACTTCTCATGTACTAACAGACCTGGCATACTGCAGCTTGTTACCCTGAAGCCCTGAATCCATGAAGAGTTCATTGTTTGTTCTTTGGGAGTGATAGTCCCAGGAAGGAAAATTGCAAATAGCACAAAACTTTCATTTTGGAACAAGCAAATAATGAATTCCTATGAAGATTGTCCCAAATAACAGCCCATCAAAACTATGAACTGGACGAGTCAGGCTTCCCTGGACTGTGAGGGGGTCAGGCATAATAAGGATTCATTGTAATTACATGTGCCAGTGTTGTTTGCTCAGCTTTTCCAAATACAGCAATTGTTTCAGTAACTTTGGTGAGATGCCAGAAAATGTGCTCCCTCCATCTCCTGCCCTTGTATGTGCCCAGCTCTCACATTCTTACACACTACCTATAGGTTCTTTCAATTATCTAGGCCGCTGGCTGGGGGCCAGCTTGGGATCGATCATCTCTGCTAACAGTCCCTCTCTAGTATTGGGGTTGTCAGGGGAAAATGCCCCTTTTCTGTATTCTCTTCTTTCCTTTCCTGTTCCTGTTTGGTCATAAGCCTTTTAGGCGTACAGCCACTACCAAGTGCAAAAAATCATCAGCCACGAGACACGTTTCCCTGCAGTTTATCTTTACCCACAGTTTCTTTATTCTGCTTGTAACTAGTAATGATACATTCATTATGCCTCTAACCCAGTGCAGTGTTAGTTAGAGGTAAGTCACACTACCGTACCAGACACTGCAAAGGCTCGTTGATGGGTTTTGAGGTGACTTAAGAGTCCAATCCTTGATCCACAGATCCACCCACAGACATTACAGGTCTTTCCACAGGGAGAGTAGGCTGCAGACTGGGATTTCTCTTCTTTTCCTTCCTCTGCTCTTTCTTCTCTGCTTTGAGGACAAGATGCTTCACCTCAAAGTGGGATGCAGTTTGATTGACCTTGTTGCACCACTGGAGTCAGTTAGTAGCCAGCTCCTCCCAGTTCTTGAAGCTAGTGTCCATTTTCTTTAGGTATGCCTTGTAGCATATCCTCTGCACACCATGAGATCTCAGGCTGCAGCTAATCTGGGAATGGATCATTTGTTTTGGGAGCCAGGACTTGGGCATCTGTACAGTGTCCAGTCCAGTAAAGCTGGTGCTTAAGAGTCACCGACTCAATGTTGGTAACATTGGCTTCCACAAAGATTCTGGCATTTGTGTAGTGAACTTCTCATTTGATGTGGAAGATTTTCTAGAGGTATTGTTGGTGATATCTCTCCAGGCTCTTGAGATGATGACTGTCACAGGAAGCAAAGTATGAAGAGGGAAGCCCTGAAAAGCAAGCCTGCACACAGAAGATTACCATGGGGATTAACAAGCGGGGAGCGTGCGTCTACACAAGATGCTTTACTGTTCCATTGCCTAGTTTACTGTGCAGTAAGCACACATGTCTACAAGTGCATGCACTTACTGGAAAGTAAAAATCCATAATCACAATTAAATTTGCTACCTGCAAATGCAGGTAGCAAATTTAATCACAATTAGTAACTGCACAGTAATACATGCGTAGATGTAACCCAGCAGCAAATTTGCTGCCAGGTATGCCCAGTCACTAGAGGCCCAGTCTGAGGCAAGCTCCAGGGCTGCAGCCCAGGAGCCTCTCCTGCTCCAGGGCTGCGCTGCCTCATTATAAAAGCCTGCAGGCATTGTGTTCTATGGGGCACCCACCATGGGCAGCCTGAGGAAAGTGCAGGCCCAGTGTGCCCCCTGGGCAGGTCACAGCTGAGCTGTGCCTGCCTTCCTGGAGCCTTTGCTCTTGCATGGCTCTGCACAGCTTCGTGGCTGCCAGGGCATTGCTGCCAGGCAGGTGGGTGCACAAGAGTTGCTGCAGGCTCCTGCAGCCCTTGGCCAGCCTCTCAGCACTCCAGGGCTGCCTGTAGGCTGTGTCTGGTGGCGAGGCCAGAACTGTCTGCCTGCTGCAAAACCCCAGCAGCTTGCCCTGTGCCTGCAGCTGCTGTAGGGCATAACTTCTACCATGTGGCTTCCAGTCCCATGCTGTGCCCCTGCTCTGGGTATTGCTGGTAGCTACTCAGGGCCTTCAACAGTGGGACAGCTGTGCGGGGGTCCAGAAAGCCTGCATGAGACCCATGATGGCTTCCTCCTCCCCATCCAGACCCGCCCCTGCCCATGTGTGCATGACTCTGTCCTCCACATGGGACCCCAACTGGAGCCAGGAGGAGGTTGACAACCTCATGGTGCTCTGGGGAGATGCAGAGGTCCAGTGCCAACTTGAGCGGGGTGGCTGCTCAAACATCCATATTTATGAGGCCCTATCAGGAGGGATGCGGGAGCCTGGGCACTCCTTGTCTATGCAGCAGTGCCACATAAAGGTCAAGGCCTTGCAAGCACAGTGGGCGGCCATGACTGATCATAGATCCAGCTGTGCCCATAAGACTATGCCCTTTATGTGGCAGCTGACTCGCATTTTGGCACCCCAGGACCCAAGCCACAATTGTGCGGTTTTTACCAGCACAAGTAGCCTGTCCATGCCCCTGCCATGCCCTGGCCCCTCCAGTGACATGTCACCAGAGGAGTGACCCTCAGGCATTCAGTGTCGCATCCCATCCAGCTCCCTAGCTGCACAATCCATCAGCAGTTCAGGGAGCTCTGTTCATCACCTGCCTCAGCAGCTTCATAGCCCCAAACACCACCACGAGGAATGGCCAACCATGTCACCACTGCCCATCAGCAGCACCAGCTCCTCCCTGGTGGTGGTGGGAGGGCAGCTTCAGGCCAGGAGCCTGCATGCCACACACAATGGGACCAGGACAATGGGTGCAGCTGCATGCCGTCATCGGTGGGGAGGACTGTGTCAAGCTGTCAGCCTCGCCAGCCCCAGACATGTAGTAAGCCCCACACTGTGGGGAGGGCCCTCCCTGCCCCAGCCCCACCTCCCTGCCTGGCTTGCCCACACTTCTCTGGCCCCAGGTTCCCCATCACAGCATACAGGGAAGCAGGAGCAGCCTGTGCTCCCACAGCTAGGTGGCCACAGGCCTCTCATGCCAAGGAGCATGTTGATGATGAAGGTGATGTCCTCCTTGGCAGTAGGGGGCAGGGATGTGTAGTGTTGCCACAGGTAGCCCTCCATGTGGTGGTGGAGGTTGCAGGGCAGCCTGAGCTTCTCTCCCTGCACCATCATAGCTCAGGATCGCAAACAAGGAGTTCAGGTGCAACCAGGGCACCAGGGGCGATCATCATCAGCAGGGCATAGTGGGTTGGCCACCTGCACAAACAGCTCATCACACACTTCCTGGGGCACACGCAGCAGGAGCAAACTTGGGAGGAAGCTGGCCCTGGGGCACCTCCTCAAAGAGGCCCCCTGTGGGGAGAGGAGGGGCGGGGCATGGCTAGCCCCTCATCCCAATTGCCTGGGAGCCCTGTGTGCCCTGAGCCCAGGGACCATGGGGGTGGTGAATAAAGATTTCTTCTTTGGACATCTGTCTGGCATGAGAGTAGTAATGGGAGTATGCAGGGGGTAGGGGGCCTGTGTGTGGTGGGGCAGGTGGGCTAGAGTGGGGAGTGCTGCAGGAAGTGGACCACTAGAACCTCCCGCACCCGGTGCCCTGGAAGATGCACAGTTCTCCTGGGGCCTTGGCAGGGGTGGCCCACTGCTGCCATCACAGCTGGTACTCCCACTGTCAGGTGGCCTCTGCCCGCTGCACATCCTCCACCCAGACCTTGTGGAACAGCTACCCCCAGTCCTCACAGTTGTTATGCAGCACACAGGCTGCAACAATGACCTACGGGAGGCTGTTCTCAGTGGCCTTAAGGTGGGCAATGAAGGAGCACCAGCAGCCCTGAAGGTGCACTCGACCAGAGTTCGGGTCCAGCCCAGGCATCGGTTAAAGTGGGCCTGGTAGGGATCTAAGGCGCCAGTGTAGAGTGTCATCAGCCAGGGCAGGAGTGGGTAGGAAGGGTCCCCAGTGAGCAGGGGTGGGATGGTCACAGCACCCAGCTGCAGGTCTGGCATCTCCAGCATGAAGCTTCCACTCTCCATGAGTCCCACCAGGCCAGAGTTCCTGAAGACATGGGCATCATGAACCCTGCCTGCCCAGCTGCTGCTCACATGTGTGAATGTGCCCCCAGTGGTCCACAATGGCCAGCAGGACCACGGAGCGGAATCCCCTGCAGCTATAATAGGGGCTGTCTCCATGGGGCAGGCAGGTAGCTGGTATGTGGGCCCCTTCCAAAGCCCCCATAAATTGGGAGAACCCCAGTGCACAGAACCCTGCCATCGCCACCTGGGGGTTGTGGGCATGGAGGACACTGTGTACCAGCACATCCTGGAGGGCGCTGCGCACATGCAGGTGTAGCGGAAAGCCCCCTTTGTACATTTTCCTTATGGACATTGATATAACAGAAGCCCCTTCTTGCCTGCAACCCACCTATTCTGTGCATTTCTTTCCCTTCTCAGTATTGGCAGAGACCTAGCACACTCATTGCATGGGTATGGCAAGGCTCAGAGCAAGCCAGAGAGCTGAAGTGGCTTTTTGTAGAAGAAACCTAGAAACTACATCTGCATGTCAATTAAGCTCAGTGTCACTAAAGGAAACAAAATAACTAAAATATCCACTGCAAAGACTAACTGTATCCTGTGCTAACCTAACTCACTTACTCACTTACTCACTCCAGTAGCCTTTGATCCTCACTACCTCACATTGCATTTTTATGTGTTTCATACAGTGCATTTTCATATTTCATCTGTTTTGTCTTTACCATGGCATTTTGTATTTTATATTTTATACTTTTAAACTTGTAAGAAAAGTACTCCCTGTAGAATGAAGTTACACCTTGGACCATTGTTAAAACTGCATTGAAATTGCAACTGTAAAGTGATAAAATCTGTTGAGTGAATGTGAGTGAATGATGATCATCAGTAGACAATAGCCTAGCCAAAGGAACTGCATTTTAAGCTAATCAAGGTAAAGAACTGATTCTTGGAACTGAGCACTCACCCTATGGACTATTCCTGTAACCCATGACAATATAGCCATTAAGTCAATAAGTCAAAGGCGGACTCCCGAAATGTCAGGTACTAGCAGGAGAGACCCCTATGGCTAACAGCTGTTAGGTACTACTCAAGACCCACGTGGGACAGCAACCTCTGGATTGGGTAGCCAAGATGATGCTGGGGGATCACACAAGTCTGCCAGAAAGGGATAAAAGGCAGTGAAGCATGACCCTTAGTGGGGCCCTCTTATTCAGCACCTGACCTACCGAGACAGACGGACAAGCAGGTGACCCCCTTCTGGACAAGACATCACCTTGACAGAAGCTGACCACTCACAGCAGACTCCAGGGCCTTGGATGGGTAGATATACTGACACCAGTGCTCTCACAATCATTACAGCAGCTACTATATACTATACTACATGGATTTGAATGAGTGAGTGCATGTGTGTGTGTCTGGGCTAAGCTGACCAGTACCACTCATAACTCAAATTTTGCATTTATGATTTTATTGGTAACTTCACATCCTGTCCAATAAACTAAAATTTATGATGATCTGGTGAGTTGGTCCTTTGTAGCCATCACAGGATGGCATCCCCAGTCACAGTGGCCTTGCCCATGTGAAACAGGTGACCCACATACTAGAGGCTGGCAGGAGTGGCCAACTTGAGCAGTGCCAGGGCCAGGTAGGTGTTGGTTGGGAGCACTGGGCACATGCCAATGTCCTGGCACTCCAGGTGGGGCCAGAGCTGCTGAATCAGTTCCCCAAAGGTGGCCCAGGTGAGCTGGAAGGTGTGCACACACTGCTCGTCATCCCAGCTCTGCTGGACAAGGCGCTGCCACCAGTGCTCACTGGCACGGTGGACCCAGAGGCAGCAGGGCTGAAGGCCCAACAGGGTGACAGTGGACCCAGCGGTGGCCTCACAGAGCTGCTCATTGGTGGCCCTAGGAGGGCACACTGTGGGTGAGCAGGCAGTGGCTGGTTGTGGGGGAGCCAGGTGGAGTAAGGTAGCCATGGGCCAGCTGTTGGTCAGTGGGTCTGGCCAACAGGATGATCACGGCAGCCAGCAGGATTCTGGAATGCTGCTTATCACTGCCAGGGCCAGGGGCTGGGGCAGCCATAGTGCAGCGAGAACAGAGTTGCCATGTGCTGCCTCTGCACTTGGCATGCTGCTCCTGAGCACAGAAAGAGGCTTCCAGAGAGCACAGAGCAGGGGTGCCAGGCTGCTGGCAGCTGGAGCCCAAGCCCGGAGCTCCCTATGGTGGGTACAGGGGAACATGGCAGGGACTCAACAGCAAATTTTCAGCCTAGGCCCCTGCACCTGTAGCACAGTAAATCTAGCTGGAGTAAATGCCTGTGTAGACATACCCAGGGAATGGGAAACAGCCCCAAGACTTGCCTGGTTAAGGAGGGACACCTGGGCAGATTGATTAGCAGCCACCCAAGGGCTGATAAAACAGTTACCAGAAGGAAGGGAAGGGGTTGGGGGTTGACATGGCTGGATGAAGACAGTTGCTTCTGCAGGGAGGAAGCTGCTAAAGGACAGCTGAGAGAGACTTAAGAGTGCACCAGCTGGACAGACAGAGGAAGGCCTGGGAAGAACCCAGCCTTAAAGGGAGAGTTCACCTCAGTTGGTTAGAGGGTGATAATAGCCTGATTTTTATTTACTTCCCAGAGGACTGGGGTGGACTAATAAGGGGTGAAAAGGAGTTCCCCACAGGAGCCTGAGTAGGCTCAACTTCAGAGCAGAAAAATGACTGATAGTTAATGAATGCAGAACAAGTAGGCAGAAACCCAAAAGGCAACTGCAACAGGGCCCACCTAGAGAGGCAAGGCACAGCCATGTCCCTCTGATAGAGACAAGGAATCCAAATACAGGGATACCACTGTGCTCACAGACCATGGTATGGACTACAGGAATAAGGGGACTACAGAGCAAGAGACAGCTGAGCCCCAGGTAACATAGTTGTGAGTGGTGAGCAGCCCCTCTTTCCGAATCACCATCTCATCTGAACTAAAACCACGTGGCAGGCACTAGCACAGAGGCAAGCTTTAACCAATAGGAGGCAAGGCAAGGCAAGGACCCTACCGTCCTGGGACAATGATGTTCGGTCACACACAGTACACATCTGTAGAGAAGAGTGGAGATGATGACTGTGTTGTAGATCTAGATTTTAGTGTCTTTCTGGAGATCAAGATCAATAAAAACATGCCAAAGCAGTTTCCCAAAGGAGGCACTTGTGCATCAAATCCTGTCCTGGATCTCCTCATCAATGTTTGTTTTCTGAAACTGTTTGACTACCCCCAAGGTCTTGCCCTTGATAGTAATTTGAGGAGGGGAGGTCACACTCTTGGCCTGGAGCATGCTGATAGGCACTTGAGTCTTCCCGATGTTAAGAGGGGCCCAAAGTTCAATAGGCTTCTGCAAAGAAACCAAGCACAATGTGGAGGTTTTCCTTATTGTGTTGAGTGCAAGGATGGCAGTCAGTGTACTGAAGGTCAAGGATGGTTATTCTGAGTACTTTGGTCTTTGAGCAAAAACATGCCAGGTTCAAGAGCCCTCCATCAATTTGGTATTCATTGTTGCTTCTGGAAGGGAGGTGCCATGGGCAGATTTAGGATTTTGAAAAGTTGGGAGCATATGGTGTGGTCCATTGTCACATATAATACAATACAACACACATTCTCCCCCAGTTAAAGAGAAATTAGAAGCTTTACTAATATGGTAGGGGGCTAGCCCTATATTATTCAGTTTAAGATCCAAGCAAAAAAAATAACACTTGGAATGTGCATTAATGTGCTAGAGCATATAAAAAGTATAAAAACAGAAGAAACTAGAAAAAAAATAATCAAAGGATATAGTCATTATAGTTAAATGTAAGTCTCTTACTCACATTCATAAAACAAAATTTAGATTTCTTGATTGTCTTGACAGTGGGGGGCAGTAATTCGATTCAGTGATTTGAATCACTGTCCCCAATAAATTTGGCTGAATCGGATTCAATGATTCGGCTGCTGCTGAATCACCCAGGCCCATCCCCTGCCCACTCTCCCAGTCCAGCAATGGCTGCCCTGCCTGCCCCAGTTCCCGGCACCTAGACAAAAAAAGCCCTGACTCACTGCGTGCTGCCCCCCACTGATCCCTCCACTCCCCCCCATGACTGCCCCACCCACCCCAGCTCTGGCCCTTTTAGGAAAAAGCCTCATAACCCCGGGCTCACCCATTCCTGCCAGTGAGGGGTAATCCCCGTGTCACATGGGGGGGCTCTGCAGGAGCTGTTGAGTCTAGAGGTTTTTCTTATTTTTTTTCTTAAAGTGCCGGAGCTGGGGCAGGCAGGGCAGCCACAGGGGTGTGTGGGGGCGTGTTTTGGAAGAGCGAGGAGGGGGTTGGGGGGCTGGTGTCAGAGCCTCCCATGCAGCGTGGGACAGTGGGGAACAGCAGGGATGGCCCCCCTGCCCAGCAGCACCTGGTGAGTGGGGACTTTAATTTTAAAGGATGGAGGGGTTGGGAGAGCAAGCAGGGGTCAAGGGGGCTGTGGGAGCAGGCAGGGGATGGATCCTGGCAGGGGTCCAGGGGTTCTCCCATGGTTCCCTCCCCCCTCCTGCATCCCCCCTTCCCTCTACTTACCAGCTCCGAGTCTGGCTCCAGCTCCCTGCTGTAGCAGGCGGGAACTGTCTGAATCATCAAAGCTCTACAAATATTTTCTGAAGATTCAGAGAGCTTCAAATCAATTTGGACCATTTTATTGATCCCAATTTGATTCAGATTTGGAGATTCAGCTACCAAATCAGGCCTAATTTCCTCCGAATCAAATCAGCACCCAAAGCTTCGCACAGCCCTAATATATCAGTGGTTCCCAAGTGCTCCTGGTCACTTCTGGGTCTGGTGTCGAGTGTGCTGGGGAGCCCCCCATGCTCCTGTGGGATGCTCCATCTGCCCCAGCATCGCAGCATTCACGAGCTGCCTGATACCTTGAGGTATGTAGATAAAACATTTAAAGCTGTGTCTATGGCCGAAACTTTCTGAATCTCTCCGAATAGATTCGGAGGGTTCCAATTTGATTCAGGGAGATTAAAGGGTCTCTTGATTCGATTAGGATTTGGAGATTTGGCCACCGAAGAATTGGTGGGCCGAATCTTCACCAAGTCGAATCAGGGACTGAAGCTTCACACAGCCCTAATATATATATATATATGTCTTCTTATGGTTATTCTATTAATAAATTTGTATATAGTTAAGTTTCAGACTGTCCTGGCCTACCTCTATAAGGATGGAGGGAAACTACACAGCTTGCAGTTTCACCCACATCACTCTTGCCAGCTAACAATCCCTTCAATTGGAGGAGGGAGTACATACCTGTGTAATCCAGGTGTACTCCTATATGGGGACTTATTGCCCATATCTACCTCGTGTGTGGTTTTTATATCTCTTTCTAAAGCAGGTGCTGTTTGCCACTCACAGGGCACATCTTCATGTGAAATTAGTGTGATGGAGTTTATTGCTCCAGGGCATAGCATTTATCTGTGTGCCTGGCACTGTAACACATTGAGCCGAGGTGGTGCAGCCCTGGCTGCAGCCCTGCCAGCCTGGAGCTGCTTTGCCCCTGCTCAGTGTGCTATGGAAGGGCTGGCCAGAGCAGGAACATACTTGTGTTGGGCAGTGCTATACTACAGCAGTATTAATTAGTTTACTTCAGCCTAATAGCACAGCATATGTAGACAGTTAAGCTTTACTGCAAAGCTAATTAGACAACTCCACAGTAAGTGTCTAGTGTAGATATCTTCTCAGGGTAGAAACAGATGTTGCCTGATGTCACATGTGTACTGCCATAATACATTTTATGGTGGTACAAATGGTGAGCAAATAGACTTCCCTACCTTTGTTCCATCTTACCACTGGCATAATAAAAGATAGTTTAATAGCTATGTTTTGTTGTGGTGGATGTCTATTCCTTTGTGGCAAGGGAGTGCATGCAGCCCAGAGTTGCCCACACTCCCCAGCTGCCCAAGATAGGTGCCTAATCCTGCATGCCACAGGAATTCCCTAAAGCCGGGGAACACCTGCCTGGCCTTTCCTGCTTACAGAGACACACCCTGGGGGATCTGCATTAGAATGTGTGACCTCAGTTGAGTCGACGAGAGGGAGAATTGCAAAGTGTTACCATTTGCTGTTGTGCTCCGTTGCAAGGAGAAAAATTCTTCCTCCACAGTGATGGTAGTGCCTAGTACTCTGCCTGGGGCAGCTTTGTGAGCTGCACAACTCTGCCCCAGTCACAGACATTGTGGTCATTTCTTCTCAGGCAAGATGCAGGAGACTCCCCTTGGCATGTGGCACTTTCATGTGGTTTAAGCTCAGCACTTGGGAGAAATGCACACGTCTTCCCCTGAGGATAAAGGGTCTTGGAAGGGATCAGAAGAAAGAAACCATGAACGTGACATGCAAATATATAGTAGTTTACAGGGCCAACGTCCTCCTCCCAACTTAATTCTGACTCAAATCTGCCCAAGGACACAGATCTCTCCTAGGAGCTGTTCCACTTCTGGGACAGACTTCTTGGGACTATACCTGCACTGCTCTTCATAGACATGAGCTGTAGTAAGGGCAGCTTATAGTTAGGTCCTGAAGACTTTCATAGCTAGGGCCTGAAGTCAGACTTTCTGTCTGTGCTGCCAAAAGGAAGAGGCCCCAGAAATAAATGAAATCTGGCTGTTTTCCATTTGCAAAGGCAGATAATCAAGACCATGAAAAATACAAAGGCATGTAGGATTTTCCTGACAAGTGGTTGCCTAGAGTATCTTTGTAATAACATTGGTTTCTGCCTCAGTCCTTCCTCCGCGACAGGAACTCACAGACAGTGGGGAAGCTCGGTGCCTAGCGTACTGCAATGTAAATGTCATATGTGTAACAGCAGGAGGAACCAGGGGGCAGTGGGCAGAGCCGTGCCAACTGTTAATGTGGACTGCAACTCCTGGAAATCCCCAGGGGCTGGGGTGGGGTGGGACATGGGAAAAAGGAAGAGGAAGCTTGAGGCTGGAAGAAGGGGATGAGAGAGCAGCAAGGCTAGAGGAAGGGGACGAGAGAGCAGCGTGCACATGGAATCTGGTCAGCCCTACATAGAGTGCACAGTGGAGCTGGAGATCTCAGTGGCTTAGCCAACCAGGACTGTGGACTGAAAGAGCTGGACTCAGACTTGGGGGCAGCTGCAGGCTGATGTTTGTGTGCTCTAGGGGCTGAAAGCTTATTTGGGGACACCAGAGATGTTGGTGCCGGGTATATATTACCTACAGTATTGATGTTTCTTTACTTTTTACTTGTTCCCTCCCTTTGGCCCATTGTCTTGTGATCCTAATCTCCATGATTTTCTATATAAAAGTGGGAACACCCCTTTGCTTCTTGTGCCACTTTCTGGGGCTGCACAGTACCTTGGTATAAAACCCATTCTCATAAAGTTCTTCACTGATGCTTGAAGGTAGCACCATGGGCCAGGAGGGAAAAAAGACTTAGGGAAAACATGACAAGCAAATTCAACTAGAATAAATCCCTGAAGCAGTAGGCCCAACAAAATGCATAGACTCTTCCCATAACTCCATTGGCCAAAGTCGCTACATTGCAATTTGATGTACCTGTGCTCTTTTTGTTACTATATACACGGCTAGTTTCTTCAGAATCCTCAGGCTTTCATCACTAACAGAGTAATTCAAAACACAGATCCAAGAGTTTGTCACCAGAGACCCCTTTGGCTGTTACTCCAAAGGGTCATATTACCCATTACCTCATATATGGTCATAAGGATTCATGAGAAACCAACAGATCAAGGTCTCCATAAGTTTACATACTGAAAACTTTATTCTTTACCCACTGTTTATTACTTGTCATTTTTATACTTGTAACACTGCTGATGTTTTCTGTGCGATAATATTTGTGCATCCCTTATTTGCACATCTATTTTGGTATCTATAGTCAGAAAGTCTGGAAATGTGTGTTTTAGTTGTACTGAGATTATAAATGCTTGAATGAAAGGGGCCAGGTGAGTCTAGCCCTATGTGCACTAGCCTGCTATCCCAAAGTTATAGCATCTATAAGGGTACAATTGCTTTAAAAGAAAGTTGGGCAAAGGTCACAGAGGGATCAGCACTCACTAGGACCTGAGCAGAGGTCTACAGTGAAGCAACTTGCAAATCTGAAGTAAAAAGGAGGTTTTGGGGAGGTTCAAAACACGAGACCTTTCCGGAATGGTTCTGCAGCCTTCGAGCAGACATCAAAGGGAAAATACCTGTGATACGTAACTCCCTATAGTGGTTTCTGCTTAACATCTGTTACTCATTTGTATCAAAAAAAAAAAAAAAAAAAAAAAAAAACCCAAAAAAAAAACCAACCCCCCCCTGGGGTTTCTTCTAAACATCTGTTACTCATTTTAAAAAAAAAAAAAAAAAAAAAAAAAAAAAAACCCACAAAAAAAACCAACCCCCCCCAAAAAAAACAACCCACCAAACAACCTGAAATCACTGAACTACTCCTGGGTTAGGCTGAGATAGTGGGTTATCTTGAGATACATTACCCACTTGTAGGCTCAAGAATTTTAGCTGTTTTTGGATTTTTGGGCAGCCCAGTATCTAAAAAAGTTGGGTTGCAGAAACAACTGGAAGAGAAGCAACAGTAGCAATGCAGAGAAGTGATCTCCAGTAGTGAATGATAGTAGCACAAAAGTGACACCCCCAGAACAGGAGGAGCGAGGAGAGGTGTTCTTTGCAGTGGGTGGTAGGAGCACAGAATAGCATTCCCTAGTGGTGAGCAGCAGTAGTGGCAGCCAGGAACAGTGACCCCCAATGCTGAGTGCCAGCAGTGGTAGCAAGATGCAGCAATCCCTAGCGGCGAGTGACATTGAGGTGGAGGGGCAGTGGAGTAGCAAAACATCAGCAGTAATCCCTGGTGGTGAGGATTACTGTGACCTCCAGTGTGCCCCCGTCTCCCCCCCAGCATTTACCATTTGGTTGGCATAGATGGTAGAGATGTCAGATGGCAGCAGTGACTCTTTTTGTCTGGATCAAGTAAATCTCCTTTTTATTTGCTTGTAACCATCCAACAGAGTCCTGCTAAATGACTAGCAACCTTTTCTAAAGGGATAACAGTGCCATCCTAAGAAAGCAGGGAAAGGTCAAAGCTAGCAGCTACATTTGCATTACTAGCTACCAAGTTAATCCTTCATGGAACTAGAACAGAACTCTGATAACATTGACTACAGTAAACTGTCAATAGTTGGTCAGGGGAGGCTGCTGTTAAGGTTTCTTCTAAGGTTGTTTATCCCCCCCCCCAATCATGGTTCATTACTGCTTGAGAGTGGAGAAGTTTGTTCAGCTTGGAACACCCAGGTAGCATTTACTTTCCCAGTTTTCTGGGTGGTAACTTGAGCTAAGATACAAGGATAGGGGCTTTATACACATTTTCTATCTGGCATTTGTTACTGCCATCCAGTGCCTGGCAGAAGGGTCATCAGTCATCCAACAGGGAAGCAGAAAGTAAACACATCACTTAATGAAACACAAATAGTGCCAGGTTCCCCCTTATGCAGGGACACAGACTATCCAGCACTTGGTTCCCTTTCAATCCTATTTTGGCAACTAGAGTGCAATTAAAGGAGAAGGAGTACTTGGATCTAGCTTTGCCTTATGCACAGAAGTGAATTCTGTCCATGGGGTGGGGTGGGGAAGCTCATCTACGTGTTCATTAACTGCACATTTAAAAATTTAGTACTCATACCATCAAGAACAAAATAAATGCGCAATAACCAGAGTTACTGTGCAGTAGCATCGGTGAACATCTTTTAAGTAATACTACTTCACAGTAGCCCAATTATACTGTGCAGTAGGGGTGTGCAAAATGGACCATATTCAATTCAGATTTGGCCTGAATCAGGGACAGTGATTTGATTTGTTGATTTGGATCAACATCCCCCGATTCAATTTCGCCAAATCCAAATGTTCGATGCCGATTCAGAGAATCAGCAATTCAGTCATAGACACAGCTTTAAAGTGTTTTTTCTACATACCTGGAGGTACCAGGTGTGGCTCATGAATGATGCGATACTGGGGTAGATATAGCATCCCCCAGGAGTATGCCCCCCCCCCCCCAACCGCCTGCTCGGTGGTGAACCCAGAAGTATTTCTGGTCTACTTCCGGTTCTGCCAGGGAATGCACTGGAGGGAGCCCCCTGCACCCCCCCTGCCTCAGCAATCAGTTGCAGGGGGACCCTGGGTGCCCCCCCCTGATCCAAGAGACACCAGTCATTGAGCTGGGGGGGGCAGGAGGGCCCCCCCCCCACACACATTCCCTGGTGGACCCAGAAGTGGACTGGAAGTGCTTCTGGTCACTTCCTGGTCTGCTGCCAAGCGTACTGGGGACCACCCCCCATGGTCCTGTGGGATGCTCCATCCACCATCATTGCAGCACTCACAAGTCACCTGGTAACTTGAGGTATAAAAGGAAAAAAAAAAAAAATATATGATGTTTAAATCTGTGTCTATGTCTGAATCTCTCTAAATCCATTCAGAGGGTTCTAATTTGATTCAGAGAGATTAAAAAGGGTTTCCCCGATTAGATTCAGATTCAGTCACCAAATTGAATTAGCAACCAAAGCTTTGCATAGCCCTACTGTGCAGTAGCATACTAGCACTGTTTGTGCTGCAACATGCTACTGAGCAGCATTATTAGGTTAGTGCACTCTTAAAAGAGATGGGTAGATGCACCCAGGAAGTAGGCACCAGTAAAAGTGGGGGTGCAAACAGTCCATATCCCAGAACTGTTCATTTGGACAGACAGGCAAGTACAATCACAGAAATCTGGATCAAACTGGAGAAGTAAAAAGACTACATTAATTTGGTCCAACAAATTCCTATTCCTGTACCGGCTCTAGTTCATATTAAATCAACATTGCATTTAGTGACAACATTAGACATTCGGGAAATCAGATACAGAACTAACCATCCCAAACAGTCATTTGGATTAGCTACTGAAATCCATGTAATTTCCTTTTCCATTCTTCTTGGTTCCCAGCAATGGTTTATTTTTCATTAAACAAGAAGTTCACCCACTTACTGCAGTGAGGTCATCCATTGCCATGTGGAAATGAGAGATGTAACCCAAGCCCTTAATTTGCCATGTGAACATGAACAGCAACAAGAATATGTATTTATTAATGCTCATATTGTGCTTGAAAAACCAAATAAATGATGGCGAGAGCAGCTCTTTGAATATACTTCTCCCACAGATGTACTTTTATTGTGGTGAATTTTCTATGACTTCATCTTGAAGCCATGTAGCTGAAGCGTTTAGGTGAAACTATTAGGGATCCCATGGTGAGTATTTGTAAATATTTCCTAAAGAGTAAGCAGGAAGTTGTGTCTTACTTGGGACCATCTGATTCATATCTGTTTCCACAAGTGATGTCATTGGATAGTAATGTTTAGAACCCACTTAGTACAAGATTCTGATCTCAGGCCAGTGTAAAACACTTAGACTACAATGAAGTCTAGAATACTCCAGATTTATGCCAATGCAAATCAACCTACTGAACTTATGGTCATGAAATAAAATGGAATGATCCTGCTTAGAGTACGAGTTGGATTCGGCACTGGAGATACACTGAAAAAGATCCATGTTCTCTTCTCTGTTCCCATAAGGTATTTCAGGCCTAGCATCACCTCCTGGAGGTCCTCAGTTCTTCTTGAGACACTTGATCTCATGCTTCTTTTTGTCTCGGACGGCCAGGGCTGACTCGAGTTACGCTCGTACATCAGGGCGGGCTGGTGAATGGAGAGGCAGACACAACTTATTGGTTGCAAAAACTTTACTCACGCCGCTTGCAATCACGACGCAGGTGGTCCGATCGTCGGAGCAACCACACGAGTTGCTCCAGCTGGCAGGGCCCAAGCCAGTTAATCCGTCCGCAATTCGAAGCCGGCGGGGAAAGGGGTACGTCGGGGTTGCGCTCGGTGACGGGAAGAAAGATCGATAGGTGATCAGTCTATCGATCGGCAGCCGCAAGTCAGATCACTTCAGAGGCACTCTGCAGCGTGCTCAAAGCTCTTCGACTTGGGCGGAAGTCGCGCGGAATTTTAAAATGGCCAGCGAGCCAGTTACTAGCTGCCACGTGTGAATAATTTAGCACTGGCCAATAGTGGGGCACAAATTTTCATCCGAATAGCGGGAACTCTTTGCACCGTGCATTTCTGTGCTGCAAAGAAGAAATGCATCCTGCAAAGGAAACTGCAAATTGGCGGGAACTCTCTCCTATACGCGGGTTCTCAATTGCAGCAGAACACTCTGCCGTGCAAAGGAGCTCTCACGTGGCCAGGAAATTCCATAGTGCCGAGGCACAAAAAAAAAACAAAAACAAAAAAACAACACTGGGTTGTGACACTTTTAAACTATAGAAACTATGTTAAAGTAGTCATTTTACTATGGTCTCAGCTTTTTTAGAGAGCTAAGAACTTTGGTCCTCCAGAAGCTAGGTAATGCTTGCATGTCATTATTCTCTCTTTCCAATGCAATGCACACATTCACAAATACTAGCACAGTGGTGGCTGTCATTTGTGTGTGGCCATTCCTCCATTACTTTGCACTTGAAGTACACAGTAATGGAGGAATGGCCACACACAAATGACAGCCACCACTGTTTAGCTTGCTTTCCCCCTCCAGCTTCTGCTTTTC
Organism: Alligator sinensis; assembly: GCF_000455745.1. Taxonomy (NCBI): domain Eukaryota; kingdom Metazoa; phylum Chordata; order Crocodylia; family Alligatoridae; genus Alligator; species Alligator sinensis. The sequence goes on along the minus strand of NW_005842166.1, from coordinate 1,939,957 downwards.
CCCTCCTCCCCCAGCCTCTAATCCCCCACCCCACACAGCCTAGAATGAGGAGGACTAGTAGCATCTTGTTAATAATGAAAATAAAGTAGACAGCATGAACAGTTTGCCAAGAACTCAGTCTGAATATTTATCTACAAACATGCAACAGATACTTGGGATCATCAGGAATATTTACAAAAAAAACCCCAGGGTTGGTCTGACTGACTCATGGAAAAGGGTCTAAACGCTTAACTGTGATCATGTTCCACCCTCCTCAAGTCCCTGAAAAACTGTTACTATAAGAGGTGGGCGAGTCTTCCTTGGTACTTTTTTGACTCCGTCTTGTGGGCAAGATGTGCTACAAAAGTAGATTTGTTAACGGATTTTCATGAACGTCACAGAAGTTTAGGGTTGGAAGGGACTTTATGAGATCATTGGGCCCTGCCTCCCTGCTCTGGGCAGGAAAGACTGCGGAGGTCAAGTAATCCCAGCAAGGTGCATGTCCAGTCTTCTTTTGAAGATCTCCAGGGTAGGTGCCTACACCACCCGCACTGGGAGTCTATTCCAGAGTCTGCTCACATGAACCATGAAGAAGTTTTTCCTTATATCCAGTCTGAAAACTCCTAGAATAAGGTTATGGCCATTGCTCCTGGTTTTCCCTTGGGGTGCTTTGGTGAATAGTTGTTCACCTAGCCGGATGCTCTCCCTGATAAGTTTGTAAGCTGCTACCAAATCCCCCCCAAAGTCTTCTCTTTTCTAGGCTGTACAGTCCCATATCTGTCAACCTTTCCTCATATGGCTTACTCTTCAGGCCTCTAATCATATGGGAGTGGCTCTTCTCTGGACTCTCTCAAGCCTCTCCACATCCTTCTTGAAGTGTGATGCCTGCAACCGGATGCAGTACTCCAGCTGCAGCCTCACCAACGCTGAGCAGAGCAGGAGAATAACTCCCTTACTTTTGCCTGAGATGCAATCAGTTGATGCATGCCAGCATATTGCTTGCTCCAACTATAGCTTTGCACTGGTGGCTCATTCATTTTATGGTCAATTATGATCCCCAAGTCCCTTTCAAATGTGGTGCTAACTAGCGTAGCACCACCAAGCCTGTAAGTTTGTTGCAGATTTTTCCTCCTCAGATGCAGTTCTATGCTGAGAAGTATAAAGTACTCCATCTGGTTCTGATCCGCCCATTTAACTGTCTAAGTCCACCTGGATTGTCAGCCTACCCCGAGGTGTGGCTGCACTTCCCCACAGCTAAGTGTCATTGGTGACCTTTGCCAGTGTGCTTTTCACCCCCCCACATCCAGATCATTGATGAAGATGGATCAGTGCTTTTCAACAAGTACCAAACCCTGGGGGACTCCACTGGCTACCTTCTGCCAGGTAGACACAGACTCATCTAATACTACTCTCTGGGTCTGACCCTGCAGCCAGTTTCCCACTTATCTGACCACTGAATTGTTGAGACAGTAGTCCCCTAGTTTTATCCTGAGAACGTCATGGTATGCCTGAACAGGGTAGAATAAAATTGTACTTAGGTGTCTAATAAGTGGAATTGAATCTGACCTATGGTGGGTGAAATAACACAACATATCCTCCAGACTAGCTGACCTCAGGACTGTGATAGCTAGAACTGCCCAGAGCTTTTCAACACATTTTTTTTTTAACTTCCATCAGAAGTGAAACAGTTTCAGGAAAGTGTGAATTTTGCAAAAAAAGTCAAAATAAGACTAACCAAAAGCATTTTAAAAAGGGAACCTTGTTTTGACCTTTTGTGGATGGGACATCTTTGGTTTTCCAAAACATTAAATTTCTACCTAAATATAATTGTAAGGAGGTGCTCAGCCTTCTGGGAGCTGAAACACAGCTGCAGGTGCTTAGCATGCAATAGTCTGCCTGGCTGGAAAGCTGGGAGCCAGCTGCAGCTAGGGTCTAATAAATAGGGGTGGAGCTACTATGAGGGTTAAGAGCTCAAGGAGAGAGGAGGTTGTAGTACTAAGGTAGAAGTACAGATCCTGGGTCACCACCCATCTCAAAGGTTGAAGGAAGGCAGCAGGTTGTGTTTCAGGTTTTGTTTGCATATTTGCTTATTTTGTCATTTCATTTACTGTGGGGGTAAGGTTGCCCCGTATAAAATAAACTGGCTGGAAGCCCTGAATACACTGTTGCTTGGCTTAGATAAGGAAGCTGGGTGTGGGACCCACTTACATGTGGTGGAGAATGCAGGCAATTTAAGCCTGCCCAACACCACAGCCTCCTTATTCTCCTGCACCCCTGGAGCTTTTATCCCTCTTTGTAGCTATACCTCTATGTAACAGGTAGACCTCTCAGAGCCAGGTCTCAATACCAGCTGCCTGCCTGTTCAGGGTTAAACCACTGCCTTGCTCTTCTGCCACACTTTGATGGAAATAAATGATTGCCATTTCTAAGGTTGGAGGCTGCCCGTAGTTTGCCCTCCTGATGCCAAGGGCCTTTGACCATCTGTGAGGTTGGAGTATGTACTCTCACATCCAGTATTTCTA
>NW_005842166.1:1932203-1937425 GCF_000455745.1 Alligator sinensis | reverse complement strand
GAATTCGGCGCTTTCCCTAGCCCCAGTTCAGCAATTCTGCCCATTTCTAGGCCCACTCTTCTTCACCCCCCTCAACTGGGCCACTCACATGCCAGCCACCTCACTGGGCGGTTCTACACACTCGGCCCCTCACTGGGTCTTTTGCTCCCTTACTAGGGCCACACTCAGCCCTACTCCAGGCTGCTTCACTAATCACTCAGCCCTCACTGGTCCTTCTATTCCCTTCTTAGGGCCACCCCTTCCACAGCCTCACTCCAGGCCACCTCTGTTGCTCATTCCCTCTGGGCTGCCTCACTACTGTCCCTTCACTGGGGTCTTTCACTCAGTGGGGCTCAGGTGGCTGCCACCATGCCTGGCCCCTACACTCAGGCAGCCCCCTTAACAGGCTAGGCCTATCTGGCCTACTCTTCTCTGCTGTAGGAAACTCACCCATAGGTGGGGGGGCTAGGGTTTTCAGGCACCTCTCCTCACCTTTCACTGCAGAAGTAACTGGCCTGGCATTTCTGGGGGGCTGGTCCATCACAAACAGCCCCACCACCACCCATCCCCAGCAGTGTGCAGTTTCAAGTCATGCCCAGGACCAGGAGCCTCCCAACCATCCCCATAGCTCTTGCCCTTACCTCCAAGGTGGTCCAGGAGCAGCTCAACCTGCTATTACCTCCTTGACTGCTCAGATCAGACTACTGCTTCTCTCTTGGAGGGTCTGGGTTAAAATGGAGTCTGCTTCACCCCCTCAGCCAATCCCAGGGCCCTCCTAGGGTCATGTGCTAGCCTTGATGAGGCTAGCACCCACCTGTCTTCAGTTGCAGCTGGCTCCCAGCCTTCCAGCCAGGCTGATTATTACCTGTGGACTGCCTACAGATTTTTGAAAGCTGAGCCCCTCCTTACAATAATATTCACTTACTCCAAAGTATTTGTTTGTTTTCAATTGTGTTTTGGGGATTTTTTTTTTGGGTGGGGGGGGAGGGAAGTGGGTTGTTTCCAATTGGGAAAAAAAATCAAAATAATTTCCCCTTGAAATGCAAAATCCAGTTCCCACCCAGCTGTGAGGGTTGCCAGACATTAGGGCAAAAATCTAGACTGGCCCAGCAACACATCTAATTTAGGCTAAATTACCTTAAAAAATAGGTGCCTGACTCCAGGACACTAATACAAACAAAGTTAGGCACCTTAAGTAAACATTTTCCATATAGTTGTGAATATCTTAACAACATTTTAGTTTATTAAAACTGAATAACATTTATACATTCTAACTTCCTTTCACTATTTATAACAAAATAAAATATGACTTAAGAGCTGAAGTCTTGTTGACTTTTGACAAAATTAAGGTGCTTCAGGGATATTTGAAAGTTTCACCATCTCTTTTTCTCTGCCTGACCAGTTGGTAACATTAATTTCAAATCACTGATCTTCAGCTAACTAGCTTCTTGAACAAGATGTGTCCATATGTTGCTTGGCTATGAGTCAAGCAAAGCTACCGTTCATGCTGTATATGGTAAAACATTATCTTGTTTCTGAGTTCAGCTTTCTCTCTTCTTGGGTAGAGCACTCAGTCTTGGAGCAGAAAGAAACTTTATCCTGTCACATGGCTCTACAAAGACTACAAAGACTCTGGCTGACTGAGAGGGAAATCACAGTCCAATTGAACCATCTTCAATTGGACATGCCCAGTGTGAAGGAGGAAAGCCTTGCAATGTAATGGGAAGGGATCTCAGGTTCCTCTGGGACTCTTCAGAATTCCAGACCATGATGAAAGTTTCTGTCCATTTTTCTGTACCATCTTCTACCTCTTCAGTAGCTTTTTCTATGATCCATGTGGCTGTTTTCCCATCTTGCTCTAGTTTGAATATTTTGATGTCTGAACACTATATCCATCTTAAAGGGAAAAGACTGGGAACCATGATGGAGAAATTGGTTTGTGCCTAACATACCTTGGTTTTAGTGTTTTGAGAAACAGAGTGCCTCAGTTTTACTATCTTTAAAACAGGAAATAATAATACCTCCTTCCTTTATATGGCTGCTGTTGTAAGGATTAGTGGTTGCCTAGCATAAAGGTTAGGTGCATTTTTATGCAGAAAGAGTGCATATATTGAAAAACTAAGGAAATACAAACAAATAATGGTATGGAGACGTACATTTGGAGACATTTAAAAAAAGGAACATTTCAGAAGCTATTAAGGCTCTAATTAATACATAGGAGCAAGCAGGGAATGATACAAATGTAGCAAACTACAACTTTAAAAACTGCTTCTCCAGCCTTAAACTGGAGCAGTTTTGCAACATTTTTATTACTTGCATCTAACAATTAAAGCATAACAGTGCTACCTTTTTGAAACATTCCCCTTTTGAAATGGTTCCAAATGCACTTGTGTCCACACCTGTAATTGCACATCTGATGTTAAATGCTACTTCACTCACTTCTCCATGAGACTTTGATGCTGCATGTGCCAACACTGGCTAACACACCAAGAGGCAAATGACTGGCAAAAGCCAGGTGCATTTATTATTAAGTTAATTATCCTTGCACACAACTGCCTCAGACTATCTGAATACCTTTGCACAGAAAGCAGATAATCTGGCTCTCTTGCTTTTTATCTGAAGTTTAACTGAGACTTATGCAGTTACAAAGCATTATAACAGGTGAATCCATTTCCCCTACAGTGAAGTGATGGCGAGAAAAATTCTTTAATAAAGTGCCCAAGACAAAGAGACAGGCCCCTTTTCTCCAAAACTACCCTTTCTAATATCTAGTTCCTGATGAGGGTGTGACAGGTTAGGTGAATGAGGACCACTGTGATGCCACCTACAGGCCACCTCATCCTTGCCAGGGTAGCTCGCTCTCTCTCCTGTCTCTTAAGGTCTTGCCTTGCTTTCTTTCTGGCCATGTCTTGATGGACGTCATGAAAGGGAGGCTGCCTTCAGAGACTGACAAGCTTAAGGTGCTCCTCTTCTTCAATGGTAGAGTTTTCCAACCTTGCTTATCTTAAGGGTTTAAGTTGTGACCTCCAGCCACCCCTATAGTCATGCCTCACAGATGTTATGCATAATCACTCACGTGAGACACTTGTCTCCCCAGTGGCACCAGACCACCCAGGGCAGGGGTGGCCAACCTTCCAAATGGAAGCTGGTCACTGTGTGCTTGTACAAAGATTCAAGGAGACGCATATTAACTTCTGAAGAGCCGCATGTGGCTCCGAAGCCACAGGTTGGCCACCCCTGACCTAGGACCTTTATTTTCTTGTTGAAGCTTCAGCCTTCTCAGCTTCCACCCTTCTATTCTACCCGATTCCTTAGCCAGACCTGGCTTCTGGGATCCAGCCCCTTATTTTGCTCTCTGGGGCCTTGTTCTCTGCTCTTCTCAGGCTTTAGGCCTTATGGCCCCAAGCTCTGCCCCTCTCTGGGCTATTGCTGCCCCTTCTCAGACTCCAGGCTCCCCCTGACCCCTGTCTGTGCCTTGAAACTGACCCCCACCAGGGCTCAAGGTAGTCACATGCCACTCAGGCACTGATGGGACCTCCAAGCCACTCCTTTCTAGACCCACCCAAACCACCCACTAAAACTCAAACACAAATTTAAGCTTTCTGGCAGCAACACAATCACCCAACCCATCAGCTACCTACCATACTTCTCTCAGGCCCTGAATTAGGTCCTTTGGGCTGTCTTCCTAAAGCTCCCTGCCAGGCAGTCACTAGTAGCAGCCATCTCACAACAAGACCTCCTCACTCTGATGTTTCCCAAGCCCAACTCCCTCCTCTGGCTCTGACTTATATACTACTAAAGCCCTGGCCCTTTCTGGTCATCTAAGTCCCCTGCCAGCCAGCTTCACCACAGGGCTGCTGGTTAACCCCTGCTCTGCTGGTTGCCTGTGCCTCTACTACAAAAACCCTGCTCTTAAAGGAGCCACACCACTTTCCAGTAACAGTGCAAGGGTTCCCTGTTACAAAGGAGTTGAGACAAGGACATGTGTAATCGGTGGTGATTTTTTTTTAGTGTGTGGAGCAAAATGTGCATAAACTAAAAATCCAATTCAGACAGCCAACTGTTCAGACTGCATTGGAGGAAGGCACAGCCCCATGAATCTATAAAAGCTTACTTAGCCTCTTTGACCTTTCCCTAGAGACTGAGCTGCATTCCAGGCCAATCCATCTTTTTGAAATTATATGTTGCATTGTACTATTTTTTCCATATGTTTACAACATCTTGCATTAGTTAGTGCTTATTTCCCTGGAAATCTGGCCGAGTCCAGGATTTCAAGCAGATAACATTTGGAGGTCTGATATTCACAGAAAACCATTTATTGTTGAGACTCTGAAGTTAGAGATGACATAACCCCTAACCCGGATCAGGATTTCACAGAATTTACAGAAACCTGGGCTAGAGTATCACAAAATGATACATTTGAATTTGGGGTGTTAAATAAAGGCAACAGTATTAGAGGAAGCAAAAAATGGAACCGCTCCATGGCCTCAGCTAGGGGTTCCAAATTAGTCTTTCCACCCTTTTTTCAGGTGAAAGTAATAATAACAAATAAATAAAACAAGCAAACAAAAAAACCAAAATTAATGAAGAGATCAAACAGGTATTTAGTAGGTTGACACTGGTGTAAGATTGCTCCACTGAATCAACCAGTGAGTTTTATACGTTAAGAGAGATTGAAAGACCATGCTTTGGCAGTAGAAAATTAGTCCTCAAAAAAGGAGTCCCTTATATTGCCCTGGTGTGCACAAAATGCTTGTGACTGTATCCAGAGAGAAACATAGGAATGTATGACTAAAAGAGTGCCCCCCCAGGCCTTTAACTCCCGTTTCTGCAGAAAGCAGGGAGAGAAGGAACATACTTTTTCCTATCTATATCCAAGTCCAAGAAAACTCGGAATTTAAGATGAACCCCCAATAATTAGGTTTGATACATGGAAAATGTATACATTTGTTATACTTTTCTATGTACAGAATCAAAGTTTTGGAGAGTTGTCTTAAATTATCCCCCCACCCGCAACTGCTGAGGCAGGGAAAACAGTGGCAGGGGCCTAGGTGCTGGGTGAGGCAGTAGGGGGCAGGCAGTGGGCAAGGCAGTGGGGGTGGGACAAATGGGGAGGCAGGCATTGGAGATTCAAATAGCCTGCCCCCTTTCTCTTGCCCCTCTCCCCAACACTTTCCCCCTGCTGCCCACCCCCCATTGCTTACATCTCCTGCCATCTGTGCCCCCACACTTACCCCCCCGCT
>NW_005842166.1:1922680-1932052 GCF_000455745.1 Alligator sinensis | reverse complement strand
TGCTTGCATCTCCTGCCATCTGTGCCCCCCCACTTCCCCCCCCGCTACTTACCCCCCCAGCTCCTGGCTCTTGCCCCCCCATGCCTGTACCACCTGGTATCTTCCCTACCCTGGTCCTTATCCCTCACTTGCCCTCTCCTGTTGCTTGTCCTCCACCATCTTTGCCCCACCATCTGCCATTTCCTACCCTCCCAAACATATGGCTCTGGCACAGCTCCAGCCCCAGCCTGGCCCCATAGCAGTAGTGGCAGTAGCAGTGCTGGTGTGGGCTCTGAGGCCTGGCTGCAACTGCTGCTGTCACAACAGTTGTTACCCGGCCAAGCTGGGGCCATGTGTTCTGTGGCCCCAGCTGGAGTGGAGGGCCAGAGCCATGCCAGAGTGGGTGCCACAGCGGGGGGGGGGGGGGGGGGGGGCACATAGTGGGGCACAGGCTTTGTGGGGAAGACAGCAGGAGGGCAGGTTGGGGAGAAGAAGTGGCAGGGCAGGCAGGGGGACTAAGGCTGCCAGGAGGGAGATGGCAGGGGGAACAGATGGGGTGGGGGGAGAGGCAGTGGTGTGGGGACATGCAGCAGCTGTGACTCAAGCCCCAACCCCACAGCAGGCACCTACTCCCCACCACCTCATACTTGAATCAAAAATTAGGGCGGGTTTCCACTGTTAAATTCAGGGGGAAAAAAACAAACTTCTACTGGATTTTAGTAAATAAGGTTTTTCCTGGTGTTCATCATTATAGCTTCCAAGCCTTTTCTCATTATCAAGGGAGGTACCCTCAAAGTAAAGTAGGGAAGTACTATGATCTTGTTTTACAGATGGGGAAACTGAGGCATAGATTGATTAAATGACTTGCCAAGCTCACACAAGTAGTGAATGGCAGTTCCAGTCAGAGCCTTCCTCAGTTCTAGTCCAAAGCCTTAATGCCAAGTCAGTTCTACTGATGACTGCAGCACCAACCTTTTAATGAAGAGTAGGATGGCTAGTCTAAGTTGGATGTAAAGCCAAACTCTGACTTCACACTAATCTACAATCCCAAGTGAAATGAAGACAATCAGTGTCTATCTAGCAAGGTTCCAGATGGAGAGCTTGTCTTTGACCTTTCTATGGCCCTCTGGGAGCATACCCTTTTAAATTCCCTTAGACCTCCACGGTTTTGCAAGGGTTTACCCTGTAGCTCTAGTACCCTTAGTCACACACTTCAGTTCCCTTCTTTTTCATTGTGGCTTCTCATCTGGGTTCAAAACAGCATGAATCCCCATCTGGAAATTTAGCCATCTTGGGAGCCACCAGATGTTCTGCAGTGACACAGAGCAGACTTATCAAACCAAGCCAGCATTTATTAGTCATCTGGAATGCAGTATGTAGTGTCCTTAGCTGAGAATGAAAAAGCTTTAGCTGACATGCATAGCATGCTGGCTCCACAACCCAGTCTGTTGTCCTTCATACCCTGGATTGTTTCCCCTTTCAACTGGGCAGGCAGTTCTTATCAGTGTTCTGGCACTTTCTTTCCTTGCTCCTGCTCTTGTTTTCTTTGGCTGTTAGTCATTAAGAGTTAATGTCTGGTCATTGTTCTTCCCTCATATGTCAGAGTTAACTCTTCATATGTTCATAATCCCTCATTCACATCAACAGATATTTTGACCACCTATATAACTTCTAGCCATTCTCCTGCTTTAAGGAATAAATTAAATCCTTCAATTCAAGTGGACAGCAATACCAACTGAGTGAGGAAACACAAAAACATGAAAAACTCAGAATTTTCCCATGTTTTCCACAATATAATGATGAATATGGCCTGCTAAGAAACAAGTATGAACAAGTTTTCTTCTTGATCATTTTGGTGTTGTCACCTTGCCCTAGATTTTCCAAAATGATTCCTGAGTTTTGGTACCTCAAATTTTCCATGTCCAGTTGGAGACTTTCTGAAAGTTAGATTTCTCTAGACAGATATCCCCAAAATGAAATTACCACAGATTACTGGGGGTTTTTTGGAAACTTGGGACATGCTTCAGTAGCACAACAAAGGGGCTGGGGGACTAGGACAACAGCCCTAGCTATTGATTATGGAGGGGAGTGGTTACTGCCCTTGCTGGAAGCTCAGGCACTGCTGCCAACCCAAGCACTGCTGCTGCCCAGGGCACTCAAAAGCCCAGTTTCTCTTCTGCCACAGTCTCTTAATATTCTTGGGTGTAAAGAAATATTGCCACATAATGAATCTGAACCTAAGGCCTGTGCTTAAGTGATCAAAAGATTGAGTCTTACATTTTGCCCTGTACTAAGTCTACTGCATTAGGTTTAGGATGAGGTGGCACCTTGGAGACTGACTGATTCAGAGATACAGAAGTGTGTCACTCTGCCCTTCCTTGTGCCTGACTTCAGACTAATATGGCTAACTCTCTCTCTCTCTCTGTCCCAGATCTGAAATGATAGTCTTTGGACAATAATTCTTTTACTTTTATTTCATGATTCAGAAAAGGCTTTTCATTGAACTACCTCTGACTTGCCCTAGGAAGGTGTGCAGGTGTGCAGTGAAATTAAAGCATCACATATTTTACTGTGTGCTCATGTTTGTAATGACCTTGCCTGTCTTGTATGTGGCCGCAAGTGATATAGGGTCCAAGGAGAAATGCATTTTGTGACCACAGCTTTGAATTAATGAGAAACAGCTTAATGTAATTAGTAGTCTCTGTAGAGGAAGGTTCTAGGCCTAAGAGCTTTTGGAGATTACCCTAGAGAGAAGGACTTCTTTAGGTTGGGGTCAGGGTAAGGTCTGGATGTCTTGGAATCTGCAACAGAATAGAGGGTTTAAATGATCAGCTATGACAAACTAAAGTACAGTACTTCATGCATGGTGACTTTAATAATGTAGAAACTTAGAATGTGATTTTCAAAACATTGACTGTTCATTGGAGTTAGGCACATCATTCATTTAGATGCTTTAGGAAATGCCATCTCTTAAGCAATAAGAATAGGGAAACAGAGATCAGCTTACAATGCTGACAGTGAGAGCATTCCTCTAGGACCCCTGGCACACATTAATTTAATAGTGTGATAGAATATGATCCCCAATTCCAATAATTGCACCTCCTGCCATGCCACATGGGCCACACATTAAATTTAAGGTGCCATACAAACCAGCAATTAAAATATTCTTTGTTTATATGTGGAACATTTTTTGTGGCTTGTTTCCCATTTTATGGCAGCTTAAATTGGTGTACATGTAACACCCTTCGCATTTATGCTGTGATTAATGTATTAACTGCAGCATAAGTGTAAGGTGTAGGGGGAGTGTAGGAGACAGACATCAGAGTTTCGAGAGCTTGTGTGGGAAGATAATATCAGGTTGATGACACCCTGAGACCCTTCTACATGTTATACTGTGGCTTTTACCTGAATGGTTGCTGGCTGCAATTAGAAAATACTCTTAGAATGTGCTGTTTTGAATTATATGCCAGGAGCAGGTGATGGAGGGGAGAGTACCACTGGAAACGGAGGCTGTAAACACCAAGCAAGATTTCCCCACAGACTATATGGATTTCAATCAACAGACCATAAGAAATATTGGGGCTCTTCCTGCAACAGTATCTAGGAGGGCTGGTTATCTTACAGTAGATGTGGGTGGAGCAGAAGAGAAATTGAAGCAGAATGAGTGCACCAGTCTGGTTGGAAAAGGAGCTGACAGAAAACAGCACCACTGTAGGAGACAAACCTTTCTAGAAGAAATTTAAGTTACCTTTTCTTCATTTTTGGTGGCAATCTCTGCACTCCAGGTTCTCAGCAGTGGTCTATAGGGGACATGCATATGTCCTGTAAGGAAGCATTTGTTTGTATAAGGAGCTACACTTTTGGATGTTCACCCTCTTTAGCATAGTTCGAGCCAGTATGAGAGTGTAGATAAGATCCTGTTGACGCATATTAAGATGTGAGCCTATGCTATAGGGGTGTAGATTTATCTCTTTGAAATAGTGAGATATTGTTTTTTAAGGAAGGATTTCAAGCACTTATTTTGGCTTTTCCTATTCCCCCAAGATTATGCAGACAGCAGCACTGAAGATGCATATACAGCACAAAACCTCATTTCAGCCAGGTATATTGGTTTTAGAATTTTCTATGTTCAGCTGCACCAAGTCTGAGAAATCCAGAAACAAGGGACAATAAAGGGGGGTGGGGTGGGCAAGGAGGATTTGTTAAAATTGGTGGAGAGCCCATAACAAAGCCATTCTGAATTATTTATTCAACCACAACTGTCTCAGTTCTGTATTGATGCAGGATTGTTGAGTCCAGCTAGTGTTTATCCAGGTTTCAGTCAAACAACTGGAAATCTTGAAATTACCAGGGTGTCACAGAATGAGTGAATTGTTCAGACTGGATTTGAACCTTCTCTAGTCAAAACTCTGTGCTGAAGCCACTGTTGAATTTGTCCTGAGCATTCATTTCCCAGCAGTGCCTGGATCATTGGAAAAACCTTGCCAAATCTGTTCTCATATCATTTCAAATACAAAAAGAGTAAAACTTTTTAAACAGATGCCAAATCGCAAGTGTAAATCTTTCTTTGGAGGAATTGCTAGAATGGGTGTCCCTCATAATTGCCTTTCTGCTATTGTTGCTACAATCCCTCAGGGCCTTGCATCTCTCCCCATTTTGACAAAAACAAGTACAAACCATGGTAAGGCAGGCTAATGAATAAATAAAGCTGCTGCAAGTGGTGAACGTCATCCAGACCTAAGGATTCTGCCAGCAAAGCTGTTAACGCCTCATTGCTATTAGCACAGTCTGGGCCAAAGGACCTGGCTGCATAGGACATTAACTGTAGTACCTTGCTTCCCTAGGCATATAGAAGCCTTGCAAAGCCAAAATCCATCCTTGCTGAAATGCAGAGTAACCTCTCCAAAGACAAAGGAGTCAGAACAGATTAATGCTGAGATAAACAGAAGTTCAATTTGCCCTCTGGGGCCATATTCTGTTCTACCAAATAGACTATGAAGGACTGTGTGTTATATTGTAATATTTCTGCTTTAACTATACCTATGTAATAAGAATGTTGCGTGCCTCAGTTTCCCCAATTAGCTGTACAGGGGGGAAGAAGGGTGCAACCTGCTGGACATCTGACTCCCCAGGTACCTCTGCACTTTTACCTGTGCTGCTACTTCCCCCCCACCCCAGCCTGTCCTTCACGCCCTGACGCCTCCATTTCCATTTTCACCGACTAGCTTTCTTGTCTGCATTGCATGCCAGGCCAGCATCTGGCTTCTTTACTATTTCTTTCATCCAGGACCAGGAGACACACCAACTGCAGGTATTTCCTCAGCCTGACAAAGGGTTTTTCAACCTGAAAGCTTCCTTTAGAGAGATATTTCTCTAACTATTCAGTTTTTTTCATAATAAACACATAAACATAAAAATACAAGATAAGCCATCACATATCACAAGTAACATATATGCAACACAACATCTTGACTTCTTGCTGTCAATTCTTTTATAAAAAGAAAGGCTCTGTGGCCGTTCAGTTTGGCTACCTTAGAAGCTGCTGGTGCTACTGGTGCTGACTGCTGAGTCACCTATGTTATTTTTACCTGCTGCCATTTACAGTGGTGGACTCGATGAGGCAGTAGGGGAGGAGGAGACCTCACAGGGTCACACTTCCGTGTTGTGCAGGGGCCCCAGCGCATCTGAACACGCACGCATGCACGCACGCACAGAGTTGCAGTGAGGGTGCACCTAACAGACATGCACTAGGTGCTCCTACTTGAGAGGAAAGAAGGGCCTGACAGTTCAGTTTGGCTACCTTAGATGTTGCTGGTGCTATTGGTGCTGAGCCACCTACTTTATTTTTACCTGCTGCTGTTTACAGTGGTGGGCTGTAAGGGGAGGATGAGGCCTCACTGGGGCACACTGCCATGTTGTGCAGAGGCCCCAGTACCAGGAAGGGTGCACCTGAACACACACACCATGTCACCCACCCATATCATGAGTTTTGTCTGCCTGTGGCCAGAGCTGCAGGGCCCCAGAACCCAGACCCCCCCTGCACCTATCTCCTTGACAGCTGGAAGGCTTCATGGCTGCAGCAGGTCCTAGCAGGCCTGCAGTGTTCACCCCGCTGTGCCTTACCACACACACAGTGTCACCTATGTCATGAGTTTTGCTTGTCAGCAGTTTAAGGTGCAGTTTCCCAGAAACCCCTGCACCTATCTCCTTGAAACTTGGCAGGATTTGTGGCCTCAGCAGGGGCTACCATCCCTGCAGTTTTCACCCCACTGTGGCTTAACACACACACACGACATGAGTTTTGCTTGTCAGCAGCTTGAGGTGCAGTTTCCCAGAAACCCCTAAAGCTATCTCTTGGAAACAGGGCCAGCTTTGTGGCCTCAGCAATAGCTACCATCCCTGAAGTTTTGACCCCACTGTGGTGTAACACACACATGTGACATGAGTTTTGCTTTCAGGATTTTGAGGTGCAGTTTCCCAGAAAACCCTGCACCTATTGCCTTGCCACTTGGCAGACGTCATGCCCACAGCAGAGGCTACTATCTCTGCATACTTAATCCAAATAAACCAAAAAACAACAAAGTTATAGATATTTCATTGATTCCCCATTATACTCTATGGCTGAATCTCTGAATCTCTCCGAATTGGCTTCGGATCTTCCAAAGCCAATTCGGCCAAATTGAATTGGAAAAGCATTTCAAATCTCTGAATTGAATTGCTGGCATCTGATTCAGCCAAATCCAAATGGAATAGTTCCCTATTCGCACAGGCCTAGTATACAGCACTCAGGTAGACGGGCAATTTTCTTTTAATACATTTCCTATTGAATCTTATGTGCAGCCTGTGGCAGAAGGCCTCCTCTGTTTCTCCCCCAAAACTCTACTCTGTGACAATTTGGGCCCTGCAGAGGGTACACACTTTACCCTATCTCTTTAGGTAACTTGAGCTGGATACATTCCTGAGGGAGGGGGGAAACCTGCTCCCTCTGCCTACGTGACTGGCATCACATACCTGGGTGAGGGGCTTGGGCTCCCTGGTGGGCTAGAGACTGCCAGTCTGCCCAGCAACCAGTGATGCATTTCAGATTGGTTGGCTGACAGGGCCAGGTAAATGAGGTCATAAGGGCCAGGTAAATGAGGTCATAAGGACCAGGTAAATGAGGTCATAAGGGCTATATAAGTGAAGGACTGCCCAGAAGGAAGGGGCAGCAGCTATGAGTAAGACTCAGAGAGACAGAAGAGCTGTACCATCTGAAACTTGGTCTCTCTCTCAAAACTCATAATCAAATGCCTGCCTCCAGAGGGAATCTCCATCTGCCTCTGGATACTTGTGGGTAAGTTACCTGAGATCTAACTAGAGATATAGCTTGCAGTAACTCAGATGCATGATCAAAAGCTACTCCAGCCGCCTTGTTTGCTCTATGGGATTTCTCTGATACTACTCAACTCTGTACCCTATTCCAACCCTACTCCTTGTAACCAATAAAATTCTCCTTTGTACCTAGCATGGGACATTTATTGGGAGTGGGTCTAGATTATGCCTTGGGGTCCCCTTGGTTCAGCTGACTAAGGGAGACCACTACTTGTGCTTCCAGCTGAGGGAAGCACCCCAAGTTCTTGGAGTGAGTCAAGTACCCACGAGGGCTACCGCTAGGCCTGTGTTTCCCAGGGGGCGCAGTGCCAGAATCAAGCCTGTCCCTGGGTGGTGGCAGCTCTACCCCCAGGCTTGCAGGTGTGCTCCAGGAAGGAGGTCAGCCAGACGTGAGGCATCCCAGGGAGGCACTCAGAGCCTGGAAGGTGGTCGGGTGCAGTGAGGTGGGTGGCTCAACATAGGAGCACCCCGTACTGGCCCGCCACATAGCCTTTTGACTGGTGTGGGCATAGCCTGTCCAACTGATGGCTGCAAGGAGATAGAGGCCACTGCAGATGGGGCAAGACTGCCTTGTTTATGGGAAGACAAGGTTCTTTGGGTGAACTTGATATCTTTTATTAGACCAGCTTAAATACTTGGGGGGAAAAAAATCTAAGCAAGCTTTCAGGTTTAAAAACCCTTTGTCAGGCTGACAAAGTTTCTGCAGTTGGTGTGTGCTCTTCCTGGATGGAATGAAAAGTAAAACCAGAGGCTGGGCTGGTATGCATATAAGGTAGGTAGTCAGTAAAGATGTAAATTGAGGAGTCAGTGGGTGAGAGACAGGAGCCTTTAAAAAAAGCCACAGTGCTCACCGGGTTCTGCGGGGGGGGGAATCTCTGCTGCCACCCACTGTCCCACACTGCATGGGGGGTCTACACGAGCCCCCCAACCCCTCCATCCCCAAACTCCCCATGGGTGCCCCGCCCAGGCCAGCTCCAGCCCTTTAAGAAAAAAAAAAAGCCAAGAAAAGCCCCGAGACTCACCACTCCTGCAGCGGCTTTGGGGCTTCGGGTGCCCGTGCAGAGCCCCCCACATGGCACAGGGCAGGAGGGGGCAGTTGGAATTGCCCCCCCGCTGGCTGAAGTGGTGAGTCTGGGGGTTTGGGGGGGATCTTAAAGGGCTGGAGCTGGGACAGTGATTTGAATCACTAAATTGAATCACTGTCCCCGAAATCAGCCGAATCCGAAGCAAATAGTAGCCACTAGGCCTGTGCGAGTAGGCAGCTATTTGATCTGGCTTCGGATATGGCCACTTTGGATGTCAGTGACCTGATCCAGAGCTCCAGATTGATTTGCCACTTTGATCCAGCTGAAGCAGCTCCGAAGCTACGGACCCGCCTCAGAGATCCAGCCATAGGCTATAATGGGGGATCAATGAAATATCTATGACTGTTGTTTTGTCTCTGATTTGGGAGAAACTTGCAGGGATGATAGCCTCTTCCCAGTACATAAAGCCTGCAAAGCTTCAAGAAGATCGGTGCAGGAGTTTGGGGGGAACTGTACCCCAAATTTTTGAAAGCAAAACTCATGTCATGCCTATGTGTAACACCATAGGGGGGGTGAAAGCTCCAGGAGTGGTGGCCCCTGCTGAGGCCACAAAGCATGCCAAGTTTCAAGGAGATAGGTGCAGGGGTTTGGGGGAACTTCACCTCAAGCTGCTGACAGGCAAAACTCATGACACAGATGACCCTGTGTGTGTTAAGGTGCAGTGGGGTGAAAACTGCAGGGTGGCAGCCCCTGCTCAGGCCACAAAGCAGGCCAAGTTTCAAGAAGATATGTGCAGGGGTTTGGGGGAACTTCACCTCAAGCTGCTGACAGGCAAAACTCATGATACAGATGACCCTGTGTGTGTTAAGGTGCAGTGGGGTGAAAACTGCAGGGTGGCAGCCCCTGCTCAGGCCACAAAGCAGGCCAAGTTTCAAGAAGATATGTGCAGGGGTTTGGGGGAACTTCACCTCAAGCTGCTGACAGGCAAAACTCATGA
>NW_005842166.1:1921429-1922666 GCF_000455745.1 Alligator sinensis | reverse complement strand
GGTGTGACACTGTGTGTGTGTGTGTGTGTGTGTGTGTGTGTGTGTGTGTGTGTTAAAGTGCAACCTTCCTGGTGCTAGGGCCTCTGCACAACATGGCAGTGTACCCCAGTGAAGCTTCCTCCTCCCCTACAGCCTCACCTTCGATCCACCACTTTACGTGACAACAGGTAAAATAACTTAGCTGGCTCAACACCAGTAGCATCAGTAGCAGTATCAAAGGTACCGAAACAGAACTGTCACGAAGCCTTTCTTTCTATAAGGGAATTGACAGAAAGAAGTAAAGATGTTGTGTTGGACATATGATGTTACTCATGGTGTGTGACGGCATATCTTGTGTTTTTATGTCTATATGTGTATTATGAAAAAAGGGGGTACTTAAAAAAAATGTATCTTTGGAAGCTTTAGGGTTGAAAACCCCTTTGTCAGGCTGACAAAGTACCTGCAGTTGGTCCTGGATAGAAGAAATAGTAAAGAAGCCAGAGACTGGCCTGGCCCAAACTGCACACCAGAATCTATCAAAGACAACAAAACCCAAGTACCCGTGGGGGCACAGTCCTCACCAAAAGAACACTCTGCCTCCAGTCTCTCAGGCCTGATCCTGAGAGGGAACAAATTACAATGAAAACCACTTTTCAGAGCTGGGCCTATGAACTGTAGTTCATCAGCCTTCTAGGTTGTAGGTACAGAAACTCATGGACTCAATATACACAGTGGAGTTCTGGCACACTGCTACCTGCCGGACACCTGACACCCCAGGCACCTTTGCCGGCACTGCTACATCCCCCTTTCCCCTTTACCCCCCACCCCAGCCTGTCCCTCCCCCCCGATGCCTCCATTTCCATTTTTACTGACTGGCTTTCTTGCCTGCAATGTGGGCCAGGTCAGCCTCTGGCTTCTTTACTATTCCTTCCATCCAGGACCAACTGCAAGTACTTCCTCAGTCTGACAAAGGGGTTTTTAAACCTAAAGCTGGTGTCCCGGGCAGCTAAGCTGAGCTCACCGGAAGCCTCACAACTGCACTGCAACCAGCAAGCGTCAGACCTTTCAAAGACATGACAGGTCTGAATGCTCCCCAGCCAGGACTTTGTGCATGCATGCATTAGCTGGAGGTTATGGTGCCTCCTATGCGCTTTTCACCAGGGGATCATCGGTCCTGGCATTTACTGGGCTGCCGCACCGCCAGCAGCCCCACCAGGCCTCCCTATACTGGCAGGGGGCAGGTTTAGGGGTCATACCC
>NW_005842166.1:1906116-1921245 GCF_000455745.1 Alligator sinensis | reverse complement strand
GTGTTGAGGAGGGGGGCCTTCAGTCCGTCTGCAGATGCAGCTTGGGGAACCCCAGCAGCGGGAGGTTCACCTTTAGGAACACCAGCTGCTCCACCAAATCATGATCCAAGCAGGTGTGGTGGACTGTCACAATACCTCCAGCAATGCTGAACACCCTCTCACTTGGAACACTGGTTGGTGGACAGGACAGGTGTTGCCGGGCAACCGTGGCCAGATCCTGCCACATCTGGCTATGGCTTGCCCAGTAGGCCAAGGGGTCTCAGTCCAGTTGATCCACATCCTCAGTGAGATAGGTACCCACTGAAGCCTCAACACTACCTGCCCGAGGCTGGGGTCTGGTGTGTGTGAACCCCAGAATTGAAGCCATTCCCATGGCCCACATTGGCAGTGGCTGGCATGGAGGAGATTGGCTGGTGCTGATGCTGGTGCTGGCATCGGCACTGGTGTTGGAAGTGCTGGCATGGGAAAGTGGATCCCCCTCTTCCACATCCCCTCGCCTCTGCACTTTGGACTCCCTGACTTTGTTGACCAGCACCTGCATCCAGTGATCGAGGGTTTTGGTGCTGCCAGTGTACTTGCTCCCCTTCACCCTTGGGTCGCACATGCCCATCAGCATGTGGACCGTACTGGACCTCAAGGGATCCAGCCATCTCCTGATGCCTTCCTTCAGCCGCCTCACCAGTGCCTGCACGTCTGGTGACAGTGGCCTCTCCAGCCAGGAACACTGATCCCCTGGAACTTCTCCATTTGGTTCTCCAGTTCCCACACTAGGGGGATCCCCTGGCTGAGGAGGGCATTGCTAGCGCTAAGGGTCTCAGTGTCCTCGAGGAAGGGTTGAGGACCACCAAGAACTGGAAGATGGTACCCCACACAGCTCCGTTCAGGAGGCTGATACCGATCTCCCCAAGCAAGGCCATCTCATGGATGGCCTTCTGTTGCTCCACCAGCCTTTCAACCATCAGGTATGTGGAGTTCCGCCAAGTGTCCACATCCTGCATGATTTCGTGCTGCGGGATGCTCAGCTCTGCCTGTTTCTCCTGCAGCATCTTGGCCCCCTTGATACATTTCAAAATCACCTGGCTTATAGCAATCGTGGTGGCAGCACCATCACTGGCAGCCCTGTCCCCCTGCAAGGCATCCCTCAGTATTAGGTGTAGCCTGTGTGCCACACAGCGGATGCCCACAAAGTTGGCATCATGGACAGCCCTCACCATATTGGCCCCATTGTCGGTGACCATGAACCCCCCTGTGGTGCGACGCACAGCCGTGACATGAGTTTGGCTTTCAAGAATTTGGGGTACAGTTTCCCCCAAATCCCAGCACTGATATTCTTGAAACTTGGTAGGTTCCATGCTATCAGCAGAGGCTACCATCCCTGCATGTTTAATCCAAATCAGACAAAAAACAACAAAGTTATAGGTATTTCATTGATTCCCCATTATATCCTGTGGCCGGATCTCCGAGGCGGCTCCGGAGCTTCAGAGCCGCTTCGGCTGGATCAAGGCGGAAACTCAGTCTGGAGCTCTGGATCGGATCATGGCCATACGAAGCATCCAGATCCAAAGCTGGATTGGATCGCTGCCAACTCGCGCAGGCCTACAGTCTTCCCCCCTGCTCCCCCTTCCTCTTCTAACTTTCACTTTCAGCATCCAAAGCATTTCCGTAGTGCTTCAAAAGCTGCGAACCACTTCAGACATCTTAACTGAGCCCGCACTTTGCTCTGGACCTGCCGCTTTGGATGCTGAAGTGTCCAAAGCAGCCCCAGATCCGAAGCACAATCTGAAGCCTCACACAGCCACTTCACACAGGCCCATTAGCTGCCACCGCTGCTCTGCCACATTTTCAGACCCATGGGAAGCCCTCCAGGCTGGATGTCAGCTCTGTGGCCCAGATCTGGCCTGCAGGCCAGGAATTGAGCACGCCTGGATTAGTCCATTTATTAATCTCATGATTATTTTTATCATCTAATGAAGTAGGCTGTTACCTAGGAAAGCTTGTGTCTTTCTGAATGAGTTAAGTCTCTAAGGTGCCATACTGCCTGACTTTAGACTAACCCAGCTAACTGCCTCTCTCTAAAGATGGAAAGAAATAGCTTATATTGGGCAACGAGTGATCCTCCGGATCATGGTATACACATAAGAAGTCTAGTCAGATGTCTGATGAATCCACTTGTGGCTGACAAGCCCAATTTGAGAGTGACACAGCTGGTTACAAGTTTCACAGGTCCATGTGGTGTTTGAGTTGGAGTCCAAGTTTACAGCATACTGCTTCCTTCTTTCTTGCTTTGCTTTCAACGTCTGAAAGCTGCATCATGTTGAGCTGTACCCAGTGCCAGATATTCCCTACAGATCATATTGGATTCTGCACATTCCTCTCAGCTTTTTATGCTGATGTTGAACAACTTCATATCAATTTGCATGTCATGATACCACCATTGAGGGAGACCTTGCATTCTAGAGCCATCTGGAATATTACTGTACAAAATATTATTGGGAATACAGTCTCCTCCCATTCTCCTGACATGGCCAAGCCATTGCAACCTCCTCTTCCTGATAGTGATTTGTAAGCGTGTCAGTCCTGTGTGCCCCAGCACCTCTGCTTGGCATTTTGTCTTCCCACTTTATTTTTAGGATCTTACACAGGCATCTCATGTAGAAGCTGTTCAGTCTCCTGATCTGCCTAGTGTATGTAGTCCACATTTCTGAACCATAAAGCAGGGATGGCAGCACACAAAAGTCATAGATTTGTATATTCACTTTAGCCAAATCTCCTCCGAATTGAATCACCACACGAAGCTTCGCATAGTCCTAGCAGCTAATTGCTGCTGTCCTGCTGCCCATTTTCTGGATTGTGGGGAGCCCTGCAGGCTTGATAGTGTGGCCCTGCATGCTAGATTAGGTGTGTGGTACTGATCGCAGCAGTGCAGGGCTGATCCCAGTGGCACAGGGCCAACTGGGGCAATACAGAATGACAGAGGGCCAATTGGGGTGGTGCAGGGTCAATTCAGGTAGCACAAGGCTCACTGTGGAGGTGTAGGATTGATAGTGGCAGCATAGGGGTGACTGGGACAGCATGGGGCTGATCAGGGTGGCATGGGGCAGCATGGCGCAATGCAGAGTGGCACAGGGTGAATCCAGGCAGTGTGAGTTGGCATGGGACCCAATCCTGGTGTGCAGAGCAAGTCAGAGATTATATGGAGCCTGGTCCTGGCACATGGGACCTAATCTACCTCATGGAGTGGCTCCACACCACTCATCCAGCCCATGAGGCCAAAAGATTGAGCTCCACTGGACCAGTCAATTATGGCATCTGATAAAGCAGGCTGTTGCCTCCAGAAGTTTATTTCTTTCTAAATGAGTTAGTCTCTAAGGTACTACCCTGCCCTGACTTCTGCCTCTCCATCTTTAGTGTTTATTGTGTGGGAGCCCCAAGTATTTGCCAAGGGACATTTTAAAAATCTGAAAAAGTAGACAAACAGGAAACTGGGCATATTAAATGTATGCACCTCCTTCTCGTATTTCCTTGTTCACCACAGTTTTCTTTTATGCAGATAAGGAAGGTCCTTATCACGTATGTAATAGAAGGGCTCATTCAGTTCATGGAATAAAGTCCCATCTCACTCCAACTGAAATGTCTGGGAGCTTGTAGACCAGATACTTTCCCAGGGAGATAAACAGCATGTTGGATGAAATCCCAGTTCCCCTCCTGGGTGTTTGATATTCTGCATAGCTTGAGTCCCAGCTTTGTCTCAATACAGTATTCCCACCAATGATGAGTTCAGAGAAGAAGCTGTTCCTTATAAAATAGGAAAATAAATACAAGCTAAGCTAAGTTGTTAGGTCACAACACAGGGCAAGAGCTAGCTGCAAGACAGTGAGCCAAGAGTTCAGTGGCTACAAATGGTTACTGGCTATTATGGTGGGCTCCCACCAGCAGGATATAATGGTATGTGAGTCTATAGGAGAGCTTCCTTCCCTTATATGTGGGTGTTTTGGGGAAGAAACCTCCAGGGCTCCAAATTCCTCTAACTTACAGATGTGTAACCTTCCAAATATACAGCAAAGGCATTTTTCTTTTGGAAAGTGTCAGCTTTCTTTGGCCTCACACTGACAATCATCCATTGTTTGTATCCATTCAATGATCCAAAAGAGACACTGAAAGAAAGATTCCAAAATAGCTGATCTGAACACCTGGGCTTTCCTAATGCTATTTTATAAGTCACACAGTCTTCAAGTTCTCTAGTATGTGAAGTGAATTCATATTCTACAATAGAAGGTCTAGACAGTTTAGAGCAGCTTGCTGAACAGCAGCATGTGTTTGAAACTCATATTTACAGGGTCTAGCAACTGAAACAAATGACTATATGTGGACATACATCCATCTCTTTATTTTCTTTGTATTTACAGACTCTAATGTTAGATCAATAAGATTTTTGACATTACTTATTTAAGGGAAGCTGTATGTTTAATTCTTAAACTTAATTCTTCCTTTTATTCTGAGCTCTGCCACTTGCCTCATAGTGGACGAGTCTACACGTTCATTAACGCTCCATAATTACAGTGCATTAAGTTGAATACCTGTAATGACAGGTAATAACTTAATGTGCCATAATTGGCGCTACTGTGCATTAGCACAGATGAATGGTTTTTTAGTGACACTACTGCACATTAGACTCAATCTATTGCACTTTAGCACATTAGCATGCCATTTGCACATTGCACTAATGCACAGTAGAAATAGTATTCTGCGCATTAAGCATCTCATGTAGACATGCCCACTGGGCATGTCTACACATGCACTTTAATACAAAATAGTCCATTTTACTGCGCATTAAAGAGTCACAAAAACCATGTAAATACTCTAATGTGCAGTAAAATAGGCTACTGTGCATTAAGCATCACTAAAAAAAGCATGTGCTTTTGCTATTGTGCATTAGGGCAGCCTAATATGTTTTTATTTAGAACCTCACATTGGAAGTACTATATTTAGTGCATTAATGCACTTTCCCTAGTCTGCATATGTAGATGTGCCATGTCACTCAGTAGCATAACTAAGGGAAGGGTGAGGCTTAAGTACATCATAGGCAATTTCAAAGAAAAGCAAATCTTTAGAATAAAGATAATAAACAATATCCTACATGGTAGTAGCATCTTAATCATATTTGAATACACTAATTGATTTGATTCTTAGTTGAACAGAACAGCTGCTAGTGACTTAAAGCTTGCATTCTAAAGTGAATTTTCAATGGGACATAAACTCCTGTTTTTCTTTAAAAGTAAGTGTTTATTTACTATAAAGTTCTATGTTGAGCTAGTTTTCATGTCCCTTGCATATTCTACGTAGGTTTTATTTGGTTTCTCTTCAACTGTTTGATAGAAAACTTTGAATTTGTGTTCTGGTTGAAAATGGTGATTAAACAGTATGACTTTTTGTTTCTCCATCTTTTATACTCAGTTGACATTTTTGAAGTTGTCTTTAAAACCCCGTGGATGTTGTGGTTGTAACGAAACCTGAGACATTACAGAAAAAGGCAACAGACTGAAAGTGTGCTGGCAAACCTTGCACTGTGGCAGTCCTACCTTGGAAGCTATTTTCTGGAATGGTTTGAGAGAAGAGATCCCTTGCAGCCCTTACACTTCTGTGAATCTGAGGCACTACAGCACCAGTTACTCTAGAAGAGAAAGCCCCAAACAAACTTCTGAAGTTTCAACCCATGGTGTTTGGGGGTTTTTTTGTGGGTTTTTTTTTTTTTTTAATTTTGGCTTTTCATCCCAATTCAGAATGAAAAGAATGTGACAGTTCCAAAAACTATCCAGATTACAATGAGCTCCAATGTAGAGGTATTTCCTATTTCCTCAGGATGCAAGGCTTTCTCTCTCCTCTAATGGGATTGAGTGTTCTGGAAAAGTGGTTGCTGTTTAAGTGCACTCACAGCCTCAGAGCTCTCCCAATTCTGAAACATATGTTAGCAAGCACAGGAAGAAACAGGTGCAGGGAGAACATGTGAGACGAGGGAACAGACAGCTGGGGAATTTCTGTACAAACTCCACAACCCCCCCCCAAACTTCTCCCAATTATTTGTCTCTGTATTTCCCTATTCTCTTGTTACTACTTTTTTGCACTATAGGATGTTAGCCATCATCTCCCAGTCATTCTGGTCAGCCTCCTCACACTCATTTTTGTCAGCTCTAGTCTATAAGATTGATGATACATTTGACCAAAGTCCCTATGAGATTCCAGAATTGTCCCCCTCTTCTTCTACATGGCCTCTCTAGTGGTGACACAAGACGCAGACATGTCACACTTATATGCTTGGTTGGACCAGAATTGTATCTGCATTCCAACCAAATGTCCACATTTCAGCAACAAGACAAGGAGTCATTTTTTCATCTCCATAAATTTTCTAGAGATTAGCAAATCATTGGAATGAGAAATTTCTCAGCAATTTAATAATTGCAGTGGGAGGAAAGCGAGAGATTCCATTTGTAGCGAACGGAACAGAAACTGGAACATTAGAAGCTACTTCTCTCATCTATTGCAGAAATTTTCTATTTCTTTACATGATTTCTTTTCAGTCTCATGTTCCTTTATTTATGGAGTTTGGATGTTCACACTAAAATTATTGGTCATTTATAGACATACTTGGGGTTGGGGAGGGGAGGGGAACCGCTTTTAACTAATACAGCTCTGAGACCTGCGCTAATTAGAAGTGCCGGGAGCATCATGTGTATCAGCATCCCCACACTGAAAAATGGCGGTGGGGTGCTTGGAACTAAAGCTCATCGAATGAGCTTTAGTTTAGAGCGCCCTGCTCCCATTTTGCAACACAGGGATGCTGATGCACATGATACTGGAGTCTGCTAGACCACCATAATTACTATACTCTAGCAGACTCAATTAACGGAGTCTGCTCTGACACGTTGTAATTACAGCATATCCCTGTACATGTATAGGAGTCCATTGTGCCTAAGTGGTAGATTCTGTGACTATACATTGTTGTTTTTGTTGGGGTTTGTGCTTCTTAAAGTGTTTAGTAAGACAACAACTATATAGAATAATGTTTTCCCTCCGAGTGTTAAGAGCATCTGGCAGCCAGAGTACAGCAGCTGGTAAATACATCTGGAGGCTCCCTATAGCCTCCTTTGCAACTTGTGTTCAGGATGTTTGAAGCAGATCATTTCCTTGCTGTTGTTTATATACATCCAGTTATTCTATTGCTACCATGCATCATCTACACCTGTACTCAGTCCCCCCCCCACCCCCCACTCGGCCTCTTGAAAGCCCACCGAGTTTTGAGAGCCCAGAGGACTGAAGATTATTGAAGGTATTTTTGCCATCAGTCTCACTGAGATTTTCACAGCTGCCTAGTGGGGCTGAGTAACCAGTTCCAACTCATTTAATGAAAAAGGGGCCTAAGGCAGGTATGAAAATATCAACTATTTTTTGTTTGTTATCTATGATACAGATGTGTAACAAGATACTAGTCAATTAAAAAAAAAATTAATGGTTGCTTGTTAATACAGCCCCTGTTCCAAAAAGCTCTGTTTTAGGGAACCAAAGCAACAACTTTGCAGGATAGTCAGATATGCACCCCCAAAGTTAATTTAGTAGGGGTTGTGAACTGAGAACTTGGATTCACCTCACTTAGCTCTTTACCAGCTTGACCCTTCTCCCTGGCACTGGGGGAAGGGGCCCAAAGATAACCTGCCCCTGAAAAAGCATACCTCCACCAGGCTCGTGTGTTTAGTCTATGGCTGGCTGCAACTTGGCAGCATTAGGTAATTTCTTGATTACAGCAGCCTTCAAGAATGCCTCATTGAAAGCCCCAGTCTAGTTTGGTAATTCATCTTTGTAAGAACTCAGGCTGGCATGCCTTCCCTTTTACCACATTTCACAGTCTAATAAAGGTCACTGATATTTTTTAATGGACAATGTTGTTTGCTAACAAGCTCACCTCCTTCTTTAAAAGCCAGACTTAGTCTCCTGAGATCAAATTTAGGAAACATGCTTAATAACAGAGTGTAATATATATATATATTTTTTATCACAATCCACCTCACATAGCCTGTGCGCTATCAGCACAGTGCATTTTTAGCCAGGACCAAGCTCATAAACTGATCCCCAAGTCCTATCCAATGCTTCCCAGAAGCCTGACCACTCTTGCACCTGCAACAGATGCTAATCCTGAGCAGAGATCTAACCTGTCAGCAAAGCCTCTCCAGACAGAATTGCACATTGCACACAAAGGGCACATCCACACGAGCACGCACATGCATCTTGCAGCGTCTCAAAGCCTGGTGGGTGGAGTCACAGTCAAGACATGCAAGTAGCTCACCCTGGGGACCACCAGGACCAAGAGGTCTACAGGCTCCATGGAGCCTGCTGGTTCTCAGGTGTCTTCCTTCTGGTCCTGGGGCTCAGTGGGCTCCTTAGGCACTATCTGAAACCCCCAGTCTGCTAAGACCCCAGACTCTGGTTGGGATTGGGAGAGACCTGCAGCCCCTTGGGACAGGGTTGGGGGTAAGGGTGAGGGTGTGGCTCCTTCACAAGATGGTAGGGTAGAGCTGGAGCCCCAGGGGGTCTGTGCAGCGTCCCTGACAAGATTGGTCTTTTGATTAGGGGACCCCACTGTGACCCCCTCTGGTGCAGGACTATGGGGCAAGCTGGAGGTGAGATTTTTCTGGTAGTGGGAGGGAAGAGACCTATCAGGCACTGGGTTGGCTTCAACATCTGCCTTGGGGTCCTGGGAAAGGGAACCTCCCCCTCGGGACTCACCAGGGTGAGCCCCAGGGCCTCCGTATACCCCAGATCAAAGGGAGGAAGCTCCACTGCCTGGTCTTCCTTTGGGTAGGCTGAAGCCTCAGCCTTGGTGCCTGTGGTTTCAGGGGATAGACCCTGGTCAGCAGAGTGTGGGGCTTCCTCCATGGGCTCCTGTTCAGGACTGCCTAGCAGCCCCAAAACCTCCACCAGGATCACCCATTTTATCTTTCCCAGGGGTGGGGTGTCGGACCTTCCTCTTCCCTCTGGACCAAAAGGCAACCTGCACCCACTCAACCATGGGGTGGTCCTCAGGTGGACAGGCACCAGTAGGAGAATGTGAGGGTTGGGGCAGCTACAGTGGGGGCATGACTAGTAGGCCTGTGTGAAGCAGCTAGTATTAGCTTTGGATTCAAATTCATCTGATTTGGGGGACAGCGATTCAAATCACTGTCCCAATTCGATTCAGCCAAATCCAATTTGGAGATCTGGCTGCTGCTGAAGCTCCGAAACAGCCAGGCCCATCCCCACAGTCTGGCAATGGCTGCCCCACTTGCCCCAGCTCCTGGCTCTTGTTAAAAAAAAGCCCTGACTCAGTGGGTGCTGCTGGGCAGGGGGGCAAATCCTAATGCCTCACACTGCATTGGTGGGGGGGGCTCTGCATGAGCCCCACAACTGCCCCCCCATTGCCGCCCCACTTGCTATGGCTCCGGCCTTTTAAGAACAAAACAAAAAAAAAAAGCCAGACCCACCATCAGGGGCAATCCCCGCTGCCCCACACCATGTGGGGGGCTCTGCATGAGCTCCCCAAGGCCACTGCAGGAGTGGCAAGTCCCAGGACTTTTCTCCTTTCTTTTTTTTTTTTTCTTAAAGGGCTGGAGCCATGTCGGGCAGGGCAGCCATAGGAGGACTGGGGTTGGGGGTCGGGGGGCTCATGCAGAGCCACCCCCATGCAGTGTGGAGCAGTAGGTGGCAGTGGGGATCATCCCCCCTGCCTGGCAGCACCTGGTGAGTTGGGGCTCGCAGGAGTCTTCCCATGGTCCCCTCGCCCCTTCCTCAGCCCCTGCTCCCCCACCCCTAGCACTTACCAGCTCGGAGTCAGCTGCAGCTCCCTGCTGCAGCCACCGGGGACTGTCTGAAACACTGAAGCGCTCTGAATCTTCGGAATTGATTCGGACCTTTTACTTGGTCCCCCGATTCAACTCATAGATTTAGCCACCAAATTGGGCCAAATCAAATCACCAGAGCCCCAATGACTAGGGGCAGAGGGGCCCTTCTTCCTTTCTCTCCTTAGTTGCTGCTGCCCTCCCCAGGACTCTGCGGGGGTGCCTGAGGGGGGAGGGGTGCTGCTGATGGGGGCTCCTCTCTTGCCAGTGGGACCCACAGATACCCTCCCCACCTGGCCCACAGAGCACTCATGATGCAGGTGCCCTGGGGAGCAGCACTGGAAGCACCACAGGTCCCCCAGTGTATAGAAAATCCTCACCAGGGCTCCCTGATAAGGAATTGCCAGGCACTTAGCCTCCAGCCACACTCCTGCCACCAGCTGGATCATAACCTGGTGACAGAAAGCGTGCACATGGTGGAGACGCCTTGTTGGACCCGGCCGTGGCCATGGGTGATGACCTGGTGAGGGGACTGCAGGTGCTTGACCACCTAGGCAACAGCGATCATCGCCTGCTGGAATTCATCATCCACCGCAAGGTGCTCGAAATCTAGTGGCTGTTTACAAACTAGTCAGAGGTGACCAGCAGGCATTGGGGGAGTCCCTGTTCCCCTGAGCACTACCAGGAATGACTAGGAATAATGGTCACAAGCTGGCAAAGGGTAGATTCAGACTAGACATCAGGAGGCACTACTTCACTGTCAGGGCAGCTAGGATCTGGAACCAACTTCCAAGGGAAGTGGTGCTGGCTCCTACATAGGAGGTCTTTAAGAGGAGGCTAGATGAACACCTTGATGGGGTCTCGTTTGCCCCCACTACTCTTGCCTGCCATGGCAGGGGGTCGGACTTGATGATCTGCTCAGGTCCCTTCTGACCCTACCAACTATGAAACTATGGAGGCTGGGGTCTCCGCACCCCATAGAGAAGGCCACCACTGGGGAGATAACTCTCCTCAGGGTTTGGAACTGGGGTTGTAGGGCCCAATTGGGGGTATAGGGAGGGATGGAGCCAAGGATCACCCTGGTCCTCAGTTCTTCTAGAGGGTCAAGGGGGATGTACTTGCCCTTCACCACAAACCCCATCTCTATTGCCTTTTGTGCGGTAGCCTCTGAGGCAAAGAAAAAGACCACCCTGCCATGAAAGCAGGAGGTCACCACAATCTGGGGGGGGGGGGGGGGGGGCCAGGGCCTGCACCCAGGTCTCAAAGTCCAGGTTCTCCCACTTGGGCAGTTGGCACTTCATCCCATGCCTGTGGATGAGTGCTGGAAAGGGGGTCCCATGCCCCCTGGCTTTGGGTCTCCTCACAGGTGCCTGTGCATAGCTGCAGTCTCTCCCCCCGCACCAAGTTACCGCATTGGTGGGGCTAGGGACAGGGCGAGTGGGTGTGCTGGCTGGCGTAGTGCACCTGGTCCCCTCAGGCGCTGGTGGTCTAGGCTTGGAGGCAGGGCCCAGGCCCTTGCCCTTCCCACCCCCAGCTGTGGAGGAGGCTGAAGAGGAGCCCTTCCCACTGCCCTTGGTCCCTGATGACAGGAGAGGAAGCTTGGGAACCCTTCTGGGGGGGCCTGGCCAGGGGAAACCCCCAGCCCTGTTGGCTCCGTACCAGAGTCCTGCCTGCCCCTGCGGCAGAAGTTGCAGGCTTCTCCACCCCCAGAGGAGGTTGGTCAGGGTCTGCCTCTGGGGTGGAGGCTGCAGGAGCATGCATCCCCTCTGGGGCTTGGCTGGGATCTTCCCCCATAGTGGGGGCTGCAGGAAGCTCTGTGGGGGCATCTGCCTCCCCCAGAAGGTTCCTGCTCTGGCATTGTTTCACATGAGGGCAGGAAAGACAATACAGAAAAACAAAGTCTCCAGTGGGGCTGGTGAATTTAGTAGAGGCAGGCTGGGGTTGTTGGGTAGAGCCACACAGCCACACAGACACCATGGCAGGGGGAGTGGAGCACAAGACTTACCACACAAGGGCAAGAACCACACAGGGAAGGCTGCTGGGGCATATGTAAGAGATGGCTGGAGCAGTGGAGGGGCTTTGTTTGTTGAAAGACCTGTTCAGGAGGTGCTCAGCAGCAGAGGAGTAGTCAGGAAGACAAAGCAGGATCAGATGCAGTGAGGTAGCTGTGGGGGAGGGCTGGAGCAGCCAGTCCATTAGGGAGTAATCCAATGCAGGCATGGTATTAGGTGGTGCAAGGTGGTGCAGCAGGGAATCTCCCTCTCTCCTGAGACGGGGCAGCAGCAGAACAATAGCAGCAACAGCAGCAGTGATGGTAGGAGCCATCCGGTTTAACCACTGTGCTTCTAGTGAAAGTGGAGGTGAAGGTGGGGGTGGCCTGCCAAGGCAGTTGGAGCAGGCAAGGCACCTTTAGGCTCTGGCAGTGAAGGCAGCACAGGCTCCCTTCCCAGGCTGTCCCCCAACCGCAGCTTGGTGGCAGGCTGGGCAGCAGGCCAGAACGGGTGCAGTGCAGTGGGCCCCTTCCCAAGGTGGGGGGCAGCAGCAGCATGCAGCAGATTATCCCCCCTGTCGGGGCGGGGTGGCAACAGCAGCAGCCCAAGGCAAGAAGGGGTACAGCCAGCTTACTCCCAAAAGCTGTAAGACCAAGCTAGCAGTAGCCAGAGGCAGGAAAGAGCCTGGCCATCTTCTCCCCAGAAGCTCCTGAGACCAGGCTTGCAGTAACAGCAGCAACAGGAAGGGGCATGGCCAACTTCCTCCCAGAGGCTCCTCCCCCAAAAGCTTCTGAGAGCTAGTTGCTTTGAGCTACTTGACAGGGAAGCTTTTTGTAGTGATGGGGCCGGGGCAAGGCAGCTTGTTATACTGCTGGGGACAGCGCAGGTGCTGGGCCCAGCTCTAGCTCTCCCTGGCTGCAGATCCAGGAGAAGCCAGGCCAGGTTATTTTGCCCCAGGTGGCACAATTTGCTGCACACCAAAGTGCATATCTGGGCACATGTGCCGAGGCAAAAAGCCCTGGCTCAAATTTGCACTGCTTCTATTTGAGCTGCTGGAAGTGCACATGCTTGCATCTGTGGATGCACCCATTATGTTCAGTCTGATGGGTGAATGCCCATCATCCATCTACACCACCTCCCCAGATCTTCCCTGCGCCTCCTTTGGTAAACCACCTGTTCCATCTCCTAAATATTTCACTAATAACCTCAGGACCCATCTGTCTCTTCTGGGCTCAAGTTAACCAGCTGCCTCTATCAGACTACTCAATACCCAGTGATGCATTATGGGGCTCCATGTGACAGGACATGCAGGACAGATTAAGGACTCTAGAACCAGAGATTCTGTAACAGGTTGCCTTCCCCAGTGCCATCTTCCCTGTTACCTGCGCCTTATGTGGGGCACCCATGGAGTCCCCTTTAAGGTTTCTTGCGTCCCGCTCTCTACTTGCCTGCCACATCTTGATAGAAAATTAGTATACTGATGTTCTTGTAAGCGGGAGACTGCCTATTATATTTTGTATGTTGGGGTCTTCCGCCTCCATGGGCCTTGACCCCTGCTTTTCTCTAGCTAGGCCTCCCCATCTAAGCTCACCAAACAGGGTTAGATTCTGAGGCTCTAGCCCTTTGCCTTGTCTTGAGGCTCATGGTATTCTTTTCTGCTCCAATTTGGAGCCCAGCCTCCCTGGTCCAGCAGCCCAGCCATTGGCCCCATAGCCAGGGGGCTACAAGTTCAAGGCCAGGGAATGGCCCCAAGCCCATGTTATCCTAGTCCAAAAAACAAAACAAAACAAGACTGCACCTCAAGTGCACCAGACCACTTCAGCCTTTTAGGATCATGCCTTCTGGTGCCAGGGTCTATACACCCCCAAATCTTGCACCCATACTGGCACCAGGGCCTATGTGCCCCAAATACTGCACCTTCTCTGGTACCAGGGTTAGTACACCTCAAATCCTGTGCCCACACTGACACCAGGTCCCCACAAGGTAGCGGGGTCCCAATGAGGCCTCCTCCTTCCCTACTAGCCTCACCCAAACCACTGGTGTTATTAAAAAAAGACAAGCATAAACAGTCTGTCCACAGGCTATAACTGCCACCAGAAAAATATGATCAAAGAAGGCCACATGCCAGCTTACATTTACTCACGGGTCATGCTTCTGCTCCCTACCATTGGCTAGGGGCCTTCCTCTGGGGTTGCAGCAGCTGCTGCTCCTCCAGCCTTTGGACCACTCACCCAGCCTCTCCATGGAGCTCTCAAACACACACCTTCTCCCTTGGCTGCTAGCCCCAACTGCTGCCCATCCCAGGGGTTTTATAGTCCTGGCCTTCCCCCTTCCGGTCACCTGACCAGCTGGCCTGGCTCAACTTATAACCCCTACCTTACCAGTGTGCTGTGCCCAGAAAGTCCTGATCTTAAAGGGGCCGACCTGTTTTCTGGTAACAGGGATAGGGTTCCCTGTTGCAGATGCCCATGCTGTATTATTCAGCAATGTACATGACCCGAGTACTGAGGGAGAGATGTAGAATGTGCGTTGCAGCTTCCAGGGACACTTCTAGTCTCACTGCTGCAGGTTCACTAAAGAAACCAAACAGCCAAATAGAAATAATATGGCCTTTATTCACTGTCATTTGGCTGGTCAATCCAACCCACAGAGGGTGTAAATGCCATGGAACTAAATATCCAGAGCTGTCCTAAAATATATATATCTTTATACATATATTATTCCTTGATCCATCCAATAGCACATTGACTCATATACATGCCACTAAATATTCGGCCTTGCACTTCCACGTAAGGGCATTACCATTTTAATCTATTTCCTACCTTTCTTGATGTGACAGGTCGCCCTCCCCAGCGCCATCTTCCGGATGACCTGCGCCTTACGCGGGACACCCTTGGACCTCTCTTGGACCTCTGCTGTCCCACTCTAATCTTGTCTGCCATGTCTTGATGTTATTAGTATGCGAGCGGGAGACTACCGATCCTATTGTGTATGTTGGTGGTCTCTCCTACAAGGTTCTGACCCCATACCTAAGCCTCATGGGCTACGCGAGGCTCCAACCACCCCTTATACCATGCCCCAAGCCTCGCAGCTGGAATGGACATTGGTCTGTCAGGTTTACATTCACCCTCTCTCTGGGGCCTTCTCTGTACTGCTGCCGCCCTCTCTGGGGCCTTCTCTGTACTGCTGCCGCCCTCTCTCAGGGCTCTTCTACCATGCTGCCCTCTCTCAGGGCTCCCCACACTGCTGCCCCCTTCTCTGGGGCTCACCACGCC
>NW_005842166.1:1904045-1906015 GCF_000455745.1 Alligator sinensis | reverse complement strand
CCCACACTGGGGCTTCTCCACAACGCCCCCTTCTCTGGGGCTTCTCCCCTGCCCCTCTTCTCCGGGGCTCACCACACTGCTGCCCCCTTCTCTGGGGCTCACCACGCCTGCACTGGGGCTTCTCCACAATGCCCCTTTCTCTGGGGCTTCTCAGCTGCCCCTCTCTGGGTCTGGGTCAGTTGAAATGCAAGCTGCTAGAGATACAGCTCTTCTAGTATGAAGTAGTAGAGTGAACCGCCCACTTTCACTGCCAACTTGAAGCCAGATGCCATCATTGTATGCAAGCAGAAACTGAAGCAGGGTCACTGAGACAACATATATAGGCAGGTGGAAAAGAAATTAAAGCTAAAGAACTGAGATGCCTGATTGCAGCAGAAGCAGAAAAAAGCCCAAAGAGTTAAAGCAAATGTTAACAGCAGAGTCAGAAAAGAGTAGAAAATGGGAAGAGAAATTACAGAGGCTAAGGAGGGAAATAGCCAATATCACCTCTTGAGCAGAGAAGAGAGACTCTGGTGTGAAGACCAAGGTGATGAAGTGCTCAGAAGCAGCATTGGAGATTGCAGAGCAGAAGGCCAGAGATTGGCAGATGAAATGTATGGAAAATGAGCAAATGTTGGCCAAACTGCAAGAAGAATTTAAGAGTGCCCAAGCCCTCATAGGAAAATTGATGCCAGTGACATATTTATACCAGTACCAGAAGACTGAGCAATGTTCACTGGAGAACAAATTTTATGAAGAGTGGGACAAGAGCCAAAACAACATTAAGATCCTACAGGGGGAGCTTGCACAAACCAGGCAGTTGTTAACAGAGGTCCACATGCAGAGAGAGAAGCTGCTGGCCAAGAATGTCAGCCAGGAGGAGCAGCTTGCAGTGCTCCAACAGACCCTTACTGAGCTGGCTAAGCAAAACCAGGGGCTCAGTGAAAGGTTGAGCCAGAAGCAGTGGGAGTTCAAGGCTCAACCTATGGAGTGAGAGAAAATCATGCTCGAGAATGGGAGTGCCTCCTGTAGAAGGCCAGGTGTGAACAAGAGAAGGGGAAAAGGAACTGGAAGTATGAAGAATCCCCAAGGGAAAAAGAGAGACACCATAAAGAAGACTCCTGAAGGGGAGTGAGGGGAAGAAAAATCACCAGAGCAGCATCTCAGTGGCAGAACCACAAACAAAGCAGAAGGTGATATCACAGATTTCAAACAGGGGAACAGGCTGGCAAGACAGAACCCCTGAAAGCAATGGTAGAAGCCATAGACAGTGGAGAGAGCCAGCCACCACAGGGAAGGGAGCAGGAAAGAGAGGTTCTGGCCATAGCTTTGACAGGCAACTGCAGTGGTAAAAAAGACACTGGTTTGGGAGATGCAGAGCTAGTGCAGGAGAGGGCCCCAGTAGAAAGAAAAGAGATTCTGAAATTAGAGGTTGGTCTGACTCCCAAAGGGAAAGTGAGGTCACACCCTAGGTGAAGGTGCAGTACTTGTATGCAGGGAAAAACACAATTCACAAGAAGATGGACAGTTCAACCCTGGAGACCAAAGGTAGGCCATCCAAAGAAAACAGGGATGGTGGGTCTAAATGTGGGGCTTGTGGGCATGGAACAAGGCAGTGCCTATGGGTGATAAAATGGGCTCATCCCAAGGGAAATGAACCCCCACAAGAAGCAGAGGAGAAACAGGACTACTTGCTGGGTGGGAGAATAATGGACTTCTCTTTTGGGGAGTATCAACACAGGGGCAAGGCTATAGACATTGTGGAATCATCTTCATTGGAGGTGTTCAAGAAAAGGTTGGATAAGCATCAGTCAGAGATATGCTAAGCATAGCCCTGACTGTGCTACATTATGCTTGTGGTATTTTCCATGCTTGTGGGCTTTGCAGGTTGCTATATGGGACAGAGAAGGAATTGTTTTTTCCCCTCCTTCTGCTACATATGTCTGGTGTCGTTGTTGTTGGTGGTGGCTTTTTGTTTTGGGGGGGGGGGG
>NW_005842166.1:1888735-1904014 GCF_000455745.1 Alligator sinensis | reverse complement strand
GGGGTGGGGGGGGTTGCCTTCCTCAGAAGCCTTGGGTGTTGGCTGCAGCCAGGGCTGGGGATTTTGACTGTAGTGTGCCAATGCTGATAGACTAAAACCCAGAGATGCTTGGATAGAGGGTCTTGCTTCTCTGCTCAGGGTCTTACTGATAGCTACATTGGGGGTCAGGAAAGAATTTTACTCCATTGTTATATTGGTCAATTCTGTGAGAGGTTTTGCCTTCCTCTGTAGTGGGAGGCCACGGCTTTCTTCCTTGATCTCTTGAACATATTTAACAATCCTTACAGCAGCAGGATATTAGCCACTGTTGTCACCTTACTGTGTGTGGCAGATCAGGGTGTTATGTCTTGTGTTGTGTCAGGGTTGACTGTGTAGTTAAGAGGTTAGACAATGGGTTTGTATAGAATGGTTTGGAAAGAGATGATCCTATCCCAGGTTGGGGGTTGGACTAGATGACCTATGGAGTTCCCTTCCAGCCTTCTCTATTATTCTATGAAGATTTGTTATGCCTTGACAGTGGACCTAGGCCCTCCAGAAACTAAAAGTCCCAGTCAGTGGCTCAAGGGAGTCCATTAAATACCAAATGATGAGAGACAAATTATAAAAAAGGTCTATAATGGATGGAAAGAAGAAAGGCCTATAATGGATGGAAGGATGGATCCACCCCAAAGGAGGAGTACTCTGCACTGGTCTGGACCTGTAGGGAGTGAACCAGGAAAGCCAAGGCTGCAACTGAACTCCAACTGGCTATACGTATCAAGGACAATAAAAAGTCCTGTTTTAGATATGTGGGGAGCAAGAGGAAAAGAAGGGTAACGTTGGACCCCTGCTAAACCATATGGGTCAACTGACAAGTGATGCCCAGGAAAAAGCCAACCTGCTCAACAGGCATTTTGCATCGGTTTTTCATCAGCCCCAAGGGACGGCCCTGCCTAGTAAGGTATGGGACAGCCAGGGTGAGGGGGAACTATTACCCTTCATCAATGTTGACCATGTCAAGGAACAACTTGAGAGGTTGGACACCTTCAAGTCAATTGGCCCAGACAGCTTACACCCCAGGGTATTTAAGGAGCAGGCAACCATCATAGCTCAGCCACTGGCATGGATCTTTGAGAACTTGTGGCACTCAGACAAAGTGCCTGAGGATTGGAAGAAGGCCAACGTGGTGCCTATCTTCAAGGAAGGGAGGAAAGTATATCCAGGGAACTACAGGCCCATCAGCCTGACCTCCATCCCTGGGAAGAACTTGGAGGAAATCATCAAAGAGACCATTCTTGACAAACTGGCTGAAGGCAACTTCTTGAGGGATAGCCAGCACAGGTTTGTTGCAGGTAGGTCCTGCCTGACCAATCTCATCTCCTTCTACGACCAGGTGACATATCACAAGGGAGGAGATTGATGTCATATATCTCAATTTAAAAAAATCTTTCAATATGGTATCCCACAATCATCTTATAGAAAAACTGGACAACTGCGGCCTTGGCTACATCACAGTCTGCTGGCTGGGGAACTGGATTCAAGGTTGGACCCAGAGAGTGGTAGTTGATGGAAGCCAATCATTGTGGTGCACTGTGACCAGTGGGGTCCCCCAAGGCTCCATCCTTGGGTCTATCCTTTTCAACATTTTCATTAATGATGTGGACATTGGTGTCAGGAGCGGACAGGTCAAGTTTGCTCATGACCCCAACCTTTCGGGTAAAGCGTCCACACCCAAGGACAGGACGATGATCCAGGCTGACCTTGACAGGCTCAGAAAATGGGCAGATGAAAACCTGATGGCCTTCAGCTCTGAAAAATGCGAGGTACTCCACCTTGGGAAGAAAAACCCACAGCATGCTTATAGGCTTGGCAATGCTACGCTTGCTAGCACCACGGCCAAAAGAGACTTAGGGGTCATGATTGACCACAAAATGAATATGAGCCACCAATGTGATGTTGCAGCTGGCAAAATGAGCAAATCTCTGGCTTGCATCCATAGATGCTTCTCCAGAACATCCCAGGATGTCATCCTCCCACTGTACTCAGCCTTGGTGAGGCCGCAGCTGGCGTACTGCATCCAATTCTGGGCTCTACAATTTAAAAAGGATGTGAAGAAGCTTGAGAAAGTCCAGAGGAGAGCCATGCACATGATCAGAAGGCAGGAAAATGGGCCTTATGATGAGAGGCTGAGAGCTGCGGGACTCTTCAGCCTGGAAAAGAGCAGGCTATGGGGGGACCTGGTGGCTGCCTATAAGTATATAAGGGGTGTACATCAGGATTTGGGGGAACGCCTATTCACCAGAGTGCCCCATGGGATGACAAGGTCAAATGGTCACAAACTTCTCCAAGACTGTTTTAGGCTGAACATAAGGAAGGACTTTATAGTCCAAGCCTCCAAGTCCTCGAACAGACTGCCACCAGAGGTGGTGCAAGCACCTACTCTGGATTCCTTCAAGAATGAATTGGACGTGTATCTTGCTGGGATCCTGTGACCCCATCTGACTTCCTGCCCCTGGGGCAGGGGGCTGGACTCAATGATCTTCTGAAGTCCCTTCCAGCCCTAATGTCTATGAAAAAAAGAAAAAGAAAATAGGAATAGGAGTGCAAGTTATAGATTGTAACAGGGTGAAAGAGAACCCTGTACTGTCAGGGTGTGTCACATGTGTCCTGTTGAAGCAATTCCTCTGGGACTTGGAGGAGGACACCCAAGTGTGGGTAAGGAGGCACCAACCTCAGTCCAGTGAGGAGGCCCTCCGCCTCACAAAAGCCTTCGCCAGCTCGGAGAATGAGCGAGGTCAGGGGCGAGGCCTCTGTTCCCAAATAAGGGGTACAGGTAGAGAAGAAGAGAGGCAAATAGGTTCACAGAAGGACACATTGAGGGGTGTCGTCTGCTACCGCTGCAGTTGAGCCAGGCATATCTCGAAGGAGTGTGGACTAGGCTTTAGCGAACTGAGTCGTGATTTGGCTACCTCCACCCTGCCCCGAGAGGGGGTGAAAGAGGGGGATCAAGGCAAGCCCATGGACTGTAGCTTTGGTTCTACTGCACATGAGGGAGGCTGGGACCACCCAGTTGTGACAGCCTGGATCGGGGATTGGGCAGTTAGGGCAACCCTGGACACGGGATGCTCACAGTCCCTCCTCCACACAGACCTGGCCCCGTGAACTGGAATAAAAGAAGCTGGGCCATTGGTAAGGACTTGCATCCTGGGTGGCGAGATGCACTTTCAGAGCTGCTACCCCCCCTTAAAGGTAATGGAGTTAAGAGGTGAACTACAGGTTGGCTTGGCTCCAGCACTGGCCTGCGAGATGATCTTGGGCCAAGAATGGGGACCATTTTACATGGTGCTTGAGTATGTGTGAGCGACTGAAGAGGAGAGAAAGCGACTCAGAAGAGGGGAAGGCTGGGCTGGGGAAACTGCCTCCTCAACAGGAGGAAACTGTCCGGTACTGCATTGATATGGAGCAGGTGGCCAGTGCCGCTCAGTTCTGACAGGCTCAACAGGAAGACCCAGAGCTCCAACAGCTAGGGACAGAGGACCCAGGAGAGGGGTCATCCATCAGCCACTCCAGCTTTGATGTAATAGGGGGGCTACTATACCAGGTCCAGAGGGATCAGGAGGGGATGGCAGAAAGGAATCAGCTAGTAGTTCTGTCCTCGCTTCGCTGACAAATTTTGAAATTGGCACACAACGCCCAACTAGGCAGTCATTTAGGGTGTACCAAAACCCAGGCAAAACTAGTCCAGGACTTCTTTTGGCCATGCCTGCAGGAAGACAGAGAGAGATGGGGAGCGGCCTGCCCAGAGTGCCAGAAAGCCCAGGAATGGAGACTGCAGAGGGCCCCCTTGCAACCCATGCCCATAATTGAGACGCCATTCTCCCACGTAGTGCTCGACATTGTGGGTCCCCTACCAAAATCTCATGGAGGATACCAATATGTGTTAGTCCTAGTGGATTACGCCATGAGGTTCCTGGATGCAGTTCCACTCCGGTCTATTATGGCTACTCGCATGGAGGAAGAGCTCCTAAAATGGATCGCTAGGGTAGGAGTCCCATGTGAAATACTCACTGACCAGGGGACAAATTTTATGTCAGGCATGATGAAGGCTCTCTGTAACACCCTTGGTATCGCCCACCTGAAAACGTCAGTTTATCACCCCCAGAGAAATGGCTTAGTTGAAAGGCTAAATGGGACCATAAAAAGGATGCTCAGGTGGTGTGCACAGGGGGACCCCTATAGATGGGATACCATATTGACCGCACTACTGTTTACCCTAAGAGATGCACCCCAAGAGTCAATGCAGTTCTCACCATTCCAGCTAGTATATGGGCACCATGCCAGGGGTCTGTTACAGATTGTCCAGGAAGAATGGGAGCAGCCGGTGGGGCCCGGAATAGAAGCTGAAAGATACCGGCAGGAGCTACAAGACCAGATCCACAAGGCCCAGCGGATTGCTTGTCAGCATCTGCGAGTCCCTCAAGAACAACAGGAGACCCAGTATAATAGAAGAACAAAACCCAGGACATTTCAACCAGGAGACGTGGTCTTAGTCTTGCTTTCAGCATCAGTGAGTAAACACCCCGTGATGTGGCAAGGCCCATTTAGGTGATCTGCCAGGTAGGACCAGTAGATTATGAAGTGCTCAAGACCAGACACCATCATGAGCATCAAATTTACCATGTAAACCTCCTCAAGGAATGGAAGGCCCCACAAGGTTGGCTGGCACAAAAAGAGGAGACAGTAGAGGAGCTGGGAACCCCTGGCCTAGAATTAGGGGGATCCACACTGAAGGGGCAAGTGCAATTAGGGGAAGATTTGGAACCCAATCAATGACAGGAACTGGAGAAGGTGATAGAAGCCTTCCGCGACATGTTCCAAGAAACCCCAGGGCGAGTGTGGGGAATCGAGCATGAGATCAGGACACCGCCCAGTGCACTATTCAGGGAGAGATGGAGGCCCATACTCCAACATTGGCAACGGGAAGTACAACAAGAGATTGAAAAGATGTGGAAGGAGGGAATTATCTGGCCGTCTCGAAGCCCATGGCGCAGTCCAGTCATACCAGTGGCTAAACCCGATGGATCACTCTGATTGTGCATTGACTTTCGAAAGTTAAATGCATTAGCGACCTTCGATGCATTCCCCATGCCTCATATTGCCCACCTCATCGAGAGAATTGGGGAAGCCAGATACATATCCACCACTGACCTAACCAAGGAGTACTGGCAAATCCTGATGCGAGCCGCGGACTGTGCCAAAACTGCTTTTTGGAACCCCTTGGGGCCTATTCGAATTCGTACAAATAATGGACTGGCAGCCACCTTTCAGAGGCTTATGAATACCCTGTTGGCACCACACGCAGCATATGTGGCAGCTTATATCGATGACATCATCATCTTCCCCTCAGATTGGCCCCAACATCTCGAGGCCCTGAGAGCAGTTTTGGGAGAACTTCAAACAGCTGGCTTGACCACCAATCCAAAAAAATGTAAACTGGCAGGTACGGAAACTAAGTATTTGGGGTTTTGTGTGGGACAGGGAATCATCTGACCCTGCCGGACAAGGTGGAAGCCAATATGCTGGTTTTAAGAACCATGCAACCGTAGGCAACTCCGTTCCTTCTTGGAGCTTATCAACTATTATCGGAGGTTCATACCACACTTTCAGGAACTTGTGCAGCCTTCACAAATGCGCTTAAAGGGACCCTAAAGTGGACATCTGAGATGAAAGGAAGCTTTGAGGGTCTGAAGGAGGCTATGTGCCACAGCATAGTGGTACTTACTCCTGACTTCTCTGCCCCTTTTGTTTTGCAGACCGCTGCATTTGGCAATGCCCTGAGGGCTGTGCTACTGCAAAGATGGGGGGAAAATGAGTATCCGATTGCCTTCGTAAGTGGCAAACTCAGCCAAGCCGAAACCAGGTATGCCATGATAGAGAGAGAGTGCCTAGCAATGCACTGGGTGATAGAATATTTTAAATATTACTTGATGGGCCGGGAGTTCCTGGTGGTGACGGACAATGCCCCACTGCAGTGGCTAACCAAAAACCAAAGTGAAAATACTCGCGTTACCTGCTGGGCACTGGCTCTTCAACCTTTCAAATTCATGGTAACGCACTACCCTGGAAAGGATAATTTTGTGGTGGATTTTATTTCTAGATGTTTCAGCCCGGAGGAGCCCACCAAGAAGGCAAGTGAAGCACATGAAAAGGAACATCAGGCCATTCAGGAGGCCATACAAGAGGTCCAGATGCCACAAGGCAGCTTGAGGGGGGAGGTCTGTGGTGGCAAGAAGCCCCCACAGACGCATGGTTGTGGAGATGGCTCTGTGGAAAAGCCGCCAGCTGAGGTGCCCAATGACTCATAGGATCAAGGTGGAATACAAACTAGTCTACTGGGGCCCCTCGCCCCTGCCCTTGCCTAGGGTGTCCCACCACTTGTTGTCAGGGTGTAATGTGAGGACAGGATGATGGATGGTATGGAGCACAAGCATGTAGAGTAGGTGGTACTGGGCTGTTTGGAGGCAGACCAGCTTGGTGTCCCCCAGTGCCTGTTTGAGATGGTGGGGCAGGGAGCACCGTGGGGCCTACTGAGGCAGCAGCACCAAAACAAGCTCCAGAGGCTGGGGGACACCAGGTGATACATGTGACAGGCCTATTTGATGTGCCATAAATGGTCATGGGACTAGGCCCATCACAGAAACTATAAGCCTCCCTGAATAAGGGAGGCCACTGGGGACACACTAACTAAATACATGGGACAACAAAAAAGAAGACAGGAATGGGAGTGAAGTCATAGGTTAATAACTAGGGCATTGGAAGGGGACACTGAACAGAGCACACCAGACAGTGCCCACTGCCCCCTGAAGGAGTTGAGGGAGTCTGTGGATGCTGACCAATGAAACTCTGTCCGTATACATGAGTGGAGTAGTGCTAGGAAAGCAGCCCCACACTTACCTGGGCTCCTCCCGGCCTGAGCCTTCCCTTCTTCCTGGTCTTATAGATGGCAAGCTTGGCCAGAACCAGGAGGAGGTTGGCCAGGAGGTCCTGGGACTTGGTGGGGCCACAGATGGGGAAATCCATAAAAGAAAAGGTGTGGGGAGAAGTGCAACCAGAACCTCAGCAGGAGGTTCTGGAGGAGGTGGAAGAGGGGCTGCAACCTGGCACACTCAAGGTAGGTATGCACCAGGGTTTCCCTCTGCGGGCAGAAGGGGCAGGTGTCAGGGGTGTTTGTAAAGCATGCCAGATACACACCCGTGGAGATGGCTCCATGGAGGAGCTGCCAACTGATGTCCCCGGTGGCTCATGGCATCAATGTGGAATACAGGCTAGTCCATTGGGGACCCTTGCCCCCACCCTTGCCTAGGGTGTCCCATCACTTGTCAGGGTGGAACGCAAGTATGAGATGGTGGACAGTGTGGAACATGAGCGTGTACAGCTGGTGGCAGTGGGCTGCTCAGAAGTGGACTGGCTTGGTGTCCCCCAGTGCCTGATGAGATGGTGGGGCAGGGAACACCGAAGGGCCTGCTGATGCAGCGGCTCCACGATGAGTTCCAAAGGGCTGGGGGACACCAGGTGATGTATGTGACAGGAAACTGGACTAGATGGACCTACAGTCTGACCCACTAAATGGCATTTCTTATGCTCTTAAGTTCGTTCATCCAACATAGTTATTCCTCTAGCTCTGGTTACTGCTTTCACCTCTCCTACTAGCAGAGGCTCCATATATGACACTTTAGGCTACATAGGTGTCCAGCCTCTAGCTATGATGTTGGGAGTTGAGGTTAGTGCAGAGAATGCTGCTCTGGCTGATGCGCTACATCTGGGGATCTAGAGCAGAAGGATTGGGGGGGTGTGAAACGGGTATTTGATTTGGATTCAGCCAGAATCAGGGACAGTGATTCAAATCATTGATTTGAATCGCTGTCCCCCATTTGATTCAGCCGAATCTGAAAAGTCGATGCTGATTCGGAGAATCAGCAATTCGGACATACACGCAGCTTTAAATGTTTTTTTTTTTTTACATACCTTGAGGTACCAGGCATGGCTCGTGAATGCTGCAA
The DNA here is from genome assembly GCF_000455745.1 of Alligator sinensis. Classification (NCBI taxonomy): domain Eukaryota; kingdom Metazoa; phylum Chordata; order Crocodylia; family Alligatoridae; genus Alligator; species Alligator sinensis. Next base: position 1,895,975 of record NW_005842166.1, on the reverse strand, counting down.
TGCTAGGGCAGATGGAGCATCCCACAGAAGTGAGGGGGGCCCCCTGCATGCTTGGCATAGAAAAATAAGGTTGGAAGGGTCTCAGGAGGTCTAGTCCAATCCCCTGCTCAAAGCAGAACCATCTCCACCTAGATCATTCTAGGCAGGGCTTTGTTGAGCTAGGCCTTAAAAACCTCCAAGGATGGAGCTTTTACCACCTCTCTAGGTAACCTGTTCTAGTGCTACACCTTCCTCCTACTGGGAAAGTTTTTTTCTAATATCCAACCTAAACCCCCCTTGCTTAAACTTCAAACCATTGCTCCTTGTTCTGTCATCTGTCACCACTGAGAACAGTCTAGGCTCCATCTTCTTTGGAACCCCTCTTCAGATAGGGGAAGGCTGCTATCAACACCCCTCCAACCCTCGCAGTCTTCTCTTCTGCAGACTAAAAATGCCCAGTTCCTTCAGCCTATCCTCATACATCATGCCCCAGCCCCCTTCCCATTTTCATTGCCCTCCACTGGACTCTCTCCAACTTGTCCACATCCTTTCTATAGTGGGGGCCCAAAACTGGACACAGTACTCCAGATAGAACAGAACACCAGTGCAGAAAACGGGAAGAATTACCACTGGCAATGCTCATACTAATACAGGCAAGGATGCTGCTAGCCTTCTTGGCAACAAGGGCACACTGCTGACTCATATCCATCTTGTCCACCATAACCCCCTTTTCTGCAGAGCTGCTGCTTAGCCAGTCAGTCCCCATCCTGTACTCGTGCATGGGATTCTTCCATCCTAAGTGCAGGATTTTGCACTTGTCCTTGTTGAACCTCATGAGATTACTTTTGGCCCAATCCTCCAATTTATCTGGGTCACTCTGAATCCTAACCCTACCCTCCAGCATATCTACTACAGCCCCCAGCTCGGTAGTGTCTGCACACTTGCTGACGGTGCACTCCATGCCATCTTCCACATTGTTAATGAACACTTTGAACAAAACCATCCCCAGGACCCACCTCTGGGGCACTCCACTTGATACCAGCTCCCAAATAGACACTGAGCAATTAATTACAACCTGTTGAGTCCAACAATCCAGCCAGCTTTCTATCCACCTTACAGTCCATTCATTCAGCCCATACTTCCTCATCTTGCTTGCAAGAATGCTGTGGGAGACAGTATCAAAAGCCTTGCTAAGATCTATTATGACTACTGCTTTCCCCACATCCACAGAGCCAGTTACCTCATCATAGAAGACAATAAGGTTGTTCAGGCATGATTTGCCCTTGGTGAATCTATGCTGACTGTTCCTAATCACTTTCTTTTCCTCCAAGTGCTTAGAAATAGATTCTTTGAGGACCTGCTCCATGATTTTTCCAGAAACTAAGGTGAGGCCGACTGGTCTGTAGTTCCCTGGATCCTCTTTCTTTGTAATAGAAAAAATTGCTCTATTATTTTTCTGTAAAAAAAAGATAGAACTAAGAGCTGAGGTGCCTTGGGCCTAGGAAGGGGTACCTTGAACCTATAAAGTTTGAGAACTACTGATGTAGAGAAAGGATCAGCACAGGCCTGAGAGCTTAGTAGGACATTAGGGGCAGGATCCTATTTCATTTTACCCACCCAAACGGCAGTTATGCAGCTGTGTATCATCTGTTTTTGGCACTTAAACCTCATTAGGGACATTACTCCACATGCAGTGCGGACATGCAAGAGGAGACTGGATAATGCCTAATCTGTGGCCTAACAGTCAGAGCACCCTGTTGGGAAATAGGAGAGATGTAGGTTCAAATCCCTAGTGGGTAAATGGGCCTAAAACCTGAGTCTCATATTTCCCAGTCAAATGCTTTAACTGCTAGGCTACTGGGAACAATCATAGAAGGGCTCATCTTCCCTACTGCACGGGGCAGCTCATTTTGGGAAGAAGGTGAGCAGCCCTCAGTGGTGAAAGAACAGGTTAGGGACTGTTTAGGAAAGCTGGTCATGTATAAGTAAATGGGGCTGGATGAAATGCATCCGAGGGAGTTAGCTTATAGGGCTGTGTGAAGCTTCGCCGGCTGTTTCATTTTGATGCTGTTTCGACTTGTTTCAAGCTTGAAACAGTGAAATTGAAATGAAATAAAGGACTTCAAAACAGCCTCGAAATGAAGGCCAGTCGAAACATTTTGAAACGTTTCGAGTTCCGAAGCAGCAGCCAGGTGGTGGGAAGCGGGGGAGAGCCAGGGATGCGCTCTGAGCAGCTCCGCAGCCCCACGTGGCTCAGCCCAGGGCGGGGAAGGGGGAGAGCAAAGCCCTGGTTCTCCCTACCTCCCACCACCAAGCTGCACTCTGTGGGGCTGGCGGAGCTGATCGAAGTGCAGCACCGGCTCTGCCTGCCTCCCGCTGCCAGGCTGCACAAACTCCTATTTGCAATCCCTGGGTTTATCTTGTGAGTGATGTTTGCACACCTAGTGGTGCGAACATTGTGGGGCTCCACACAGCATACTTGAAAGGATCTCAAAGTACCCAGGGTCCCACAGCACCCTGGTAAAAAAATCACTGCTCTACACAGTGCAATAGGCGCTTTCCAGCTTCAGTCTGTGCTTGCAGTGACTCCTACACCCTCTCCTAAAGAAGTACTCCCCAAGTCTCAGTGGCTATTCCCATTTCTCTGGCACGGTAACAACTGTAACACAGGGTAACGGGGTGCATTTGGTGGACAGGAAGATCAATATCATCAGTGAAAGGGAAAAAACAGGGTGCTCCTGGAAATATAAACTTCTTAACTTGCCTGGTCAGTCTTTCCAGCCACATGTGAACACAGTGCCCAACTAGGGTGTTCTCAAAAACAGGAAATATCGCAAGAAAGACAGAATGGATAGGCTGATTGACTATGCTGGGAGATTTTCCTGGGCACTTCTCAGAGAGTGGGACAGTGCTCAGAGTCAAGTAGTTGGTGTTAACCCTGTCTCTGTTTCTGTAAATTGCTTCCCATTTCTGCCTCTGAGATAGAGATAATGCTAATGATGACCCTCCTTGGATGGGCAGTCTGCCTTTATTTCTTTTTCACTAATGAGGTAAAAAGAAAACTTTCCCAATGTCGTGAAGAGCAATGGAATGCCTTTACATTTAGTTTCTGACCCCTATATCAATGTCTTTGTGTTGTAAAACCCAAGAAGCCATATAGGGATAGTACACTGGAGACATTGATTGCCCTGCACCCTAACAAGCAAAACCACAGAGGAACCTGAGCATAGCTATGGGAAATCTCCAGTCTAATGCCTGTACAGGTGTCTGGTGTCCTCAGTCCAGACAATTCTTGGACAGTCCTCTGGCAGGGTTGTATTGGTATAGAAGGTTCCTCTGAAAGCAGAGGAACTCACACAGAAGGAACTCACACATACTCCACTGCTGAGCAAAACTCTAGTTAATGAGATGATTAAAATGGTACAAACATGACTGGAAAAAACACTGCACTGAAAGGCCAATAAATTCAAATTCCTCCTCCCTAATTACATGTGATTGCTTCCTGGCAAGCATTCAATCTGCCAGAACACTGAGGGAATGTTTTACAAACATTCACACAGGCATTAGGTCATTGTTTGAATGAATTATTGGCAGCCCAAATCTGAAATAAAAACACGGTTTAAAGAAAACCATATTGAACAGGGTGAAGCTGCCTGCTTTAATGTTATGCAGTTCCTACACTCCAGGGCATGGAGATGGTGTTCCTTAGGGTTCCTGTAACATGCTAGTCTGTCCCTTTGAGAGAGAACAGTCAGCTCTGTTGAGGATGCCCAGATCCGGATAATGAGAAGTGTCCCACTAGGAGCTAAAAACCCCAGAGGAGATAGCAGATAGGCAGCCAACTGTGAGGGAACTGTTTGCAATGAGGAAGGAAGCAGGAACCTCTTGCTTCATAGAGGGGCCAGGATGTTGTGCCAGAGGATAAGGAGTTCCCCTTCCAGTGTCTGGGAGAGGACAGTAGAATATTGTTTCATAGAATCATAGAAAATTAGGGTTAGAAGGGACCTCAGGAGATCATCTAGTCTAACTCCCAAAACAAAGCAGGGCCATCCCCAACTAGATAATCCCAGCCAACGCTTTGTCTTGCTGGGTCTTAAAACCCTCCAGGGATGGAGATCCCACAACCTCTCTGGGTAACCTGTTCCAGTGTTTTACTATCCTCCTAGTGAGAAAGTTTTTCCAAATATCTAATCTAAACTTCCCTTGCTGCAACTTGAGACCATTGATCCTTGCTTTATTGTCTGCTATAGAACAGTGGATTAGGATCATGTATGATCATAGGAAAATAAGGCCTGGGGGGGGCTGCACAAAGTCATGTAGTCCAGCCCTCTGCTCAAGGCAGGATCATCCCAACTAAACCATCTCACCCAAGTGTCTGTCCAACCTGCTTTTGAAAAGTTCAGGAGATGCAGATACAACTTCTCTAGGTAGCCTGTTCCACTGCTTGACTATCCTCATAGTCAGAAATTTCCTCCTAATCTACAACCTAAATTTCCTCTGCTGCAGTTTAAAGCCATTGGTCCAAGTCCTGTCCCCCAAAGCCACAGAGAAATGTCCACCTCCATCTTCTCTTTAATTGCCCTTCATGCTTTAGAAAGCTGTTATCAAATCCCCGCCAACTGTCTTCTCTTTTTTTTGTCTAAATAACTCTAGTTCTTCCAGCTTTTCCTCACGTCATGCTTTCCAGATCTCTAATAGTTTTTGTTTCTTTCCACTGAACTCTTTCCAATCTAACTACATCCCTGATGTGTGGGGCCCAAGACTGGGCAAAGTACTCCAAAAGAGACCTCACCAGTCGCAAACAAAGCAGAAGAATCACTTCCCTTGATTTGCAAGTGACACTGTTGTTGATACACCCCAGTATGCTGCTGGCTTTTCTGGCAAGAGTACACTATAGACCCATAGTCAGCTGATGGTTTACTGTAACTCCCAGGTCCTTCTTTGCAGTACTGCAGCCTAACCAGTCTTTCTCCAGTCAGAATAATTGCAAGCATAAATATATTCTCAAGTACAGGACTTTGCACTTGTCCTTGTTGAATTTAATCTGGTTGATTGCAGACCATTTTTCTAGTCTATCTAGGTCATCCTGGATCCTAGACCTACCCTTCAGAGTTTCTGCAACTCCACCCAACTCGGTGTCATCTGCAGATTTGCTAAACATGTACTCAATTCCATCATCCAAATCATTAATAAAAATGTAATGTTAAACACTACCAGACACAGAACAGACCCCTTGGCAACCCTACTTGATACCTCCTCCCAACTAGACACTGGCCATTGATGTCCACTTCTCAAGCATGATAATTAAACCACTTACGTATCTAATGTATAGATACGTAATGGTATGTGAAGCAGGCCCTATTTGATTCAGATTTGGATTTAGCTTGATTCAAGGACAGTGATTTGATTAGTTGATGTGGATCATTTTCCCTGATTCAATTCAGCCGAATCAGAATCTGAAGATTTGCTGCTGATTAGGAGAACCAGCGATTTGGACATAGACATAGCTTTAAAAGGTTTTTTTACATACCTTGAGGTAGCAGGTGTGACTCATGATTGCTGTGATGCTGGGGCGCACAGAGCATCCCACAGGAGTGGGGGGGGGGGCGCCCTTCACGTGCTTGGTGGTGAACCCAGAAGTGGACCAGAAATACTTCCGGTCCACTTTTGTGTCTGAGGGGGAGTATGCCGGGGAGGCTCCCCGCACCCTCCCGGCTTGGCGATTGGCCTCAGGGGGACCCCAGGTGCTCCCCTACCAGACTCAGGAGGCTCCAGTCACCGAGCTGGGGAGTGAGGAGGGGGGTGGGGGGGAGGGCTGTGCACCCCCCAGCGGACCCAGAAGTGCTTCTGCTCCACTTCTGGGTCTGCTGACAAGTGCGTCGAGGAGCCCGCCATGCTTCTGTGGGACACTCTATGAGCCCCAGCATTGCAGCACTCATGAGCCCTTGCTACCTAGAGGTATGTGGAAAAAACATTTAAAGCTATGTCTATGTTCAAATCTTCGAATCTCTCTGAATCAGTTTGGAGGGTTCCAATTCCATTCAGAGAGATTAAAGGGTCCTCTGATTCAATTCAGATTTGGAGATTTGGCCACCGAATTGGGCCGAATCTCCACTGAATCAAATCAAAGACCGAAGCTTTGTACAGCCCTAATGTATTTTACTTTATTCTCTTCTGTATTTCCTTAGCTTGTTAAAGAGACTGTGTCAGTAGCGCAAAGATATTACTGACCTTATACACTTCATCCTCACACACAACAATTTCACTTTTAATAATCAACACTTCCTCCAGATGATGGGAACAGCTATGGGCACTAAAATGGCCCCACAGTATGCCAACCTTTTTATGAGCCACCTGGAAGAAGACTTCCTCAAGAACTGCACCATCAAACACTTGTCATCGATGTATCTTAAGTATAGGATCTTCATCATTTGGACTGAAAACCTACAATCACTGATTTGAGTTCCACCAGAAATTCAACAATCGCCATCCTTCCATCCAACTTTCTCTAGAATACTGCAGCACCAGCATCTCCTTTTTAGACATGATGATCAGTATCCAGAATGATGTGGTCTGTATTTTATTATACAAGAAACCCACAGACCAACATTCATATCTGCACAGAACCAGCAATCACCTTAAACACACCAAAAAAGCTGTGATATACAGCCAAGCCCTCAAATACCACCGCATCTGTACTGAAGAGAACACCCGGGATTGCCACCTCACCAATCTTAAAAAGGCTTTCACCCAGCAAGGACACTCCTCCAGAGAGATAGATCGCACGTTTGAAAGAGCCACCTGGATACCACGTGAAGAACTGCTGCAGTACAGAAGAAAAACACCCACAAATCGCACACCGCTGGTTATGACCTATCACCCATCCCTTGAACCTGTACAGAAAATCCTCAAAAAATTGCAACCCATATTAGAAAAAGACCCTATTCTTAAAAAGATCTTCCCAGAGCCACGTAATATACCTCATCCAATGCACCAAATGCCCTGATGGAAGATATGTAGGAGAGACCAAACTGTCTCAGACGGCCAGAGCCGACTCGAGTTGAGTTAGAAATTGCTCATACATTAGGGCGGGCTGGTGAATGGAGAGACAGACAACTTATCGGTTGCAAAAAACTTTACTCACACCACTTGCAATCACGACGCAGGTGGTCCAGTCGTCTGAACAACCACACGAGTTGTTCCAGCTGGCGGGGCCCAAGCCAGTTAATCTGTCCGCAATTCGAAGCCGGCGGGGAAAGGG
>NW_005842166.1:1886426-1888697 GCF_000455745.1 Alligator sinensis | reverse complement strand
GGGAAGAAAGATCGATAGGTGATCAGTCTATCGATCGGCAGCCGCAAGTCAGATCACTTCAGAGGCACTCTGCAGCGTGCTCAAAGCTCTTCGACTTGGGCGGAAGTCGCGCGGAATTTTAAATGGCCAGCGAGCCAATTACTAGCCGCCACGTGTGAATAACTTAGCACTGGCCAATAGCAGGACACAAATTACATTTGAATAGCGGGAACTCTTTGCACCGTGCATTTCTGTGCTGCAAAGAAGAAATGCACCCTGCAAAGAAGGCTGCAAATTGGCGGGAACTCTCTTGCACTGAGGTTTCTCTGTGCAGCAAAACCCTCGCTGTGCAAGAGGCTCTCATGTGGAAAGAAAATCCCATCGTGCCGAGGCACCAAAAATCACTGGGTTGTGACATGCCCCCTTGCCGACGGCACAACTGGAATTTCAGACACATGAGTACATCTTAAGGCTTCCTTGCTTTGGGATTTACTGATTTGGCAAAGCTTTAACAACCAATATATACACACATACACATATATACATATACATATATACACACACATAAACAAATAATTTGATAGACCGGTTTTTCTAACAAACTACAAAACACAATAACTTGAACATGTAACAACAAACACTGATCATCGTCTGATTGGAGAACATCTGCTTGGGACTTCCCTCGTCTAGCAGTCGGTCCATCCTCTCCTATTAACAGACAATGTCAATAAAGCACTTAATAAAATGAGAGAATATAGTGTCATAACAAGTCCTGAGCAAATGGACGTTTGCCGTCTCAGTGTCTTCTTCACAATCATCACTCTATAGATTCGAATGAACTGCAGCTTAGTGTGTGACGGATCTCACAATCAAACGGCCGTAGACCATTGCTTTGCCGGGGTTGAACCTGTAACGAAAGGAAAACTGTGGATTACCGCTTTTGCTGGAGTTAAACCTGTGAAAAAGAGAACAACACCACAAAACAAAAGAGACTTATAATTGAATTCTACTGTAAGGATACTGGGTGAACGTCGGAACGATGATAGGAGGACGATCGGGCTTTTCTTCTAAGTGGACAGAACAGGTATTAGGATATTGTCCTGACCGTTGAACTGTTCCTTTGTGAACTTGTGGATGAGACTGATGAGGGTGAGGTATTGAGATCCATACTAACTCATCTGGCTGGAACTTGGGTTTCCAAGGTGGGGGTTTCTGGACATTAGCTTTATCCCATAAAGGTTTAGCGGTGTTCAGGGAGATGAGCACATCATGGTTGAACTTGGTCCAGTTCTTAAACGTCCCTCCTCCTCTGAGATGAAGTTGTTCTTTATACAGACCTATGTGTCTTTCCACAATGCCGTTGGACTGTGGGTGGTACGGCAGATGAAAATGCCATGCTATGTTGTGAAGACGAGCAAATTTATTCAGAGCATTAGAGTTGAACGGGGGTCCGCCGTCAGACTGAATCTCATGAGGAGGTTGCCAGGCGGCAAATACAGCAGTTAAGGCCGCAATCACAGCAGTGGCGTTGCTCTTCCGTAAGGGAATGACCTGCAACTGTCTTTTTCCTAAATTGACGACAACTAGTCCTTTATTTGGTGGTTTAGACCCTGGGAGGGGTCCTAGCAGATCTACCTGCCAAACTTTTCCTGCTTGGAACTGCGAACAGTCAAAAGCTCCGATCTGATGTTTGGTTTTATGACACTTTTCTTTAGCACATATCTCAGAGGCCTGAGCTACCTTTTCCCAATCACGCCGAGCTCCGTATGAAGCCGACTCCATAATGGTTCGGGACCAACGTTGGTGGCAAATTCGTGGTCCAGGGTGACCCCAATTTTCATGAAGCCACGCGAGGAATGGATTTACTTCAGGACTGGAGGTAGATGTGATAGGCAAGACTATGTCGGTCCGGAGTGGATCTTCTAAAAGCTTATCAATGACCTCATGTACTGGATCAGTATCCGGATGGTGGGACTTAGTATGCTTGACTAACGGGAGGCGTACAAATTTAGTTAACATCTTCCAGATGTCTTGCCAATCATTCAAATTTTCGATGGGAAAAGCTGTACCAGTAAGAATTTTATAAATGTATTGCGAATCAATTGCAATGACTGGAACCGGGAGCGTATCGTCATGATGTGTCAGACAATGTTCCAGCACCTTTAGGAATCCTAATAATTCACATTTTTGGGATGAATTATCATCTGGATCGGCTTGGAATATTTCCTTATCGTGACAAGCCTTGCAATAGTATCCATAGCCTCCTTCATGCCGGGAGGGTCCATCTGAAGC
>NW_005842166.1:1882987-1884840 GCF_000455745.1 Alligator sinensis | reverse complement strand
GAGCCGACGGCCACTACTCGTTTTTTGGCGGGTCCTTGAAATTAAATCCCAATGCTTCGGCCATACTAGTCTGGGCCTTGTCTCCCAAAAGTCGCAACTGAGTCTTTGTGAGTCCGGAATGAGCAAGAAGAAATTCGAACATGTTTCTCTCCTTTAGAGTTCTTTCCTTTGGAGTTCTTGGGGGTGACTCCCATGGTTCTCGCCGAGGGGTATACCCTTGACGTCTAGGTCTCAGTGTTGCAGCTATGTACGCTGAAGGTCGATCCCCTATATCATTGGAGGCTTCCTCACCTTGCTTCATGAGTGCCTGCAATCGTGGAAGATGGCTTAAAAGATTTCCCACTGGCTGACCTGCCATCGGGTTCAGGAAGAGTCGGAGAGTAACAGCGTTTACTCCTCCGTATACCTCTACGCAGGCATCTATTGCTTCCAAGGGCATTGGAATTGCCCCGGGGTCCGATAGGTGACGATGAGCCCATCTCTCTTTTCGTTGGATTGCTGTTAATCCCATCGGACTTGTTCTCGGACTCCATGAGAGATATGACACTCCAGTTATAGCCAGGAGAAGTTGTTCTGCAGTAGCCTTTTGCGGGCGACCCTCATGCCAGGTGTGAAATTTGTGGGTTACCTGTCCTACCACAAGCGCCGGGAGCGGGATGGGCCAGTGGGCACTATCCATGACCACGTTCAAATCAGTAGCACGCCCTCCGCTCCACGCTGTTTGTCAGGTCAGGGCACTAGCTTCTTCTCTATCCAGAGTATCGGATCCAAATTCCACTATCAGTCTTCCTAACCATATGGCCAAGGTTTCTTCCGGCCTTATTTTGGATTCTTTGCAAAGCTCTTGTATCTCTGGTCTAGTGCGGGTGCGCGAGATAACAGTGGTACGCTTAGTACCTTCGTCATCTGCAATATACTTCATCACTGCTATCAGGTGGGCTGCGAGAGAGAGAGGGTTAATTTCTTCATCTTTGAGCGTTGGGTACATCCCTCCTCCCATTGCCCCCTCCCCTTGGAAAGGAGGCGGGGTTGTTGGGAATGACGTCACCTCAGGGGGCGGGGTTGCTAGGCGGATCCCCGCCGGGTCTTCTGAAGCTCCGCCCCTCTTTTCCAGGTCTCCCGGATAGCTCGCGCTTCTCTCGGTGCCATTTTCTGCTCTCAGCATCATGCGGCTGGCACTGTTAATAAACGCTGCTCCGGAGCCCTTTGCTGTCCGCTCCAGCGACTCCTTACCCGCCGTTTGCATCTGAGCCTCTAAGTTTGTGTACTCCCTCAGTAGGTTCGTTACTGCACGAAACAGCACATTTATCATTTTTCCCTTTTTCCATTTAATTAGGCCCCACTTCGGCTTGTGACGGCCCTCAGTTTCTAAATTCTCCCAGAGTTGAACGAGGACCTTGTGGCCCTGCGACTCAGGCACCAAGTCCGGACAGTTGAACCAGTCCGTGGGGGTGGGTTTCCCTCCTTCTCTTAAATATCGGGTGCATTTAGCGAACTCCTGAGCGGGGGTCAGCTTTTCTGCCTTCCGCGCCTTCACCCCAGCTAGGGATATGACTGATGTTTCCCCTGGGGGCCGATAATAGACCTGGTCGCTCCCCATTATGCATCCGAACTCCCCGAGGGATAGCTTTGTTCTCCATTCTTTCACTACGGCTTCTTCTCTCTTTACTGAGAAGTAGCCATCAATATTTCTTTCATCCCCTTCTACCGCCTGGTGGTAAGCGATATGTGCCCATAGATCGTTTGCATTCTCTACGCGTCGTGTCCCGGTGCGCCAGGGGCAGCACCCGATCAGATTCATCTCCATCACCGTGCCCTTAGATCCCATCCTCGTCGCCATGTCTCGGACGGCC
>NW_005842166.1:1879840-1882255 GCF_000455745.1 Alligator sinensis | reverse complement strand
CCCAGCCCAGCCCAGCCCAGCCCAGCCCAGCCCAGCCCCTGGCTTCTCTACTTTTCATTCCATCCAGGAAGAGCACACACCAACTGCTGCAGCTTCCTGAGCCTGACGAAGGGTTTTTGAACTCGAAAGCTTGCTTAATAGCTATTCTCCAACTATTTGGGTTGGTCTAATAAAAGATATCAAATTCACCCAAGGAACCTGGTCTGCCTATGTCCTTAGACCAACAGGGCTACAAACTAAACCCCTGCTAAAGTAGAGGTATATACTATGCTTTTTGTTTTCCTTTAAAAAAAAAAAAAAAAAAAAAAAAAAAAAAATCGGTGAAACCCATTCCTTTCCTCTCATCAGTTAACACTTGGTCCCAATCATCTTTGTGAATAGAAGTCCTCGGCATTTTTCTTCTCTTTTTTCCTCCTTTGCTGCTTCTTGTCTGAGACCTTCTTGATCCTGGATGCCATAAAATTTTCCATTTGTTCAGTCCACATTTCAAACAAACTTAATAATCTTATGCTGCAAAAAATACCTTCTTGAAAACTAGAAGGCCCCATGCCTTCCACAGGCTCATTTTAAAACAGATTAAAAGCATCCTTAAAAAGGTGCTCTCTAGCCTTTTGGGGACGAGCCCATGTAAAACCATATCTTCCATGAGGGCCTTTGTACACTGTTTTGGCCAACCATCTGTCCACTCTATACCAAACTCATTTTGCAAAGAAAAAAGAAGGATTTTTGGATTATGGATTGTCGCTCCACTCTCCCAACATCTATTTCTTGTAGGCACCAAGGAGTCCTACCATATGTATTGGATCACTCACTGGCAGGATGCCATGAGCTATCATCAATGCCAAGTCTGCATGCTCCCCTGCCAGCTTTACATCTGCGATCCCCTCCTACACCCTCTTCGACATTTGCCAGGGAATACAGCTCACAGGGGAGAAGCAGTCCTTCACCCTAACAGCTTCCATTATTTCCCTATGGCTTCTAAAAACCTTCAGTCCCAGCTCCTCAAGACCATCTTGCCTTTCTTACCCTTTTAACTTCTTAACCTTTCTGTGGGCCTTCAAGCCCATGGCTAGGAAACCAAACATTTTAAAACCTTCCAGTTCTTGAAAAGTCACCCTGTAAATTATTGAGTAAAGCACTCAGCCTGTGTCGCCTTCCAGTGCAGCCTGGAAGCATGCACTCATATAGCTTGTGTCATGAATAGGTCTATATCCAAGAGTCTCCATCCACCGACCAGCCTCTGTTTAAAAAAGTTCTGACTATGCCAGCCCCTTAAACTTGCCTGGCCTGTTTCCACATTGAGGGGAGCACTATACCTCCATGTAAAATAATTGACAATAGCATGCTTTTAATCACTGCCACCCACTTCCTGTATGAGGGTACTTCCATTAACTACATCCCCAGCACCTGATGGACTTTTCTGCATCTTTCCCCTTTCTCTGTTTCCCATCATCCTTCTGTCAAGTAACCCTCCCCCCTGCCAGCACTCTAATTTCCTTGGCTGTCACCTGTACCTTAGTCTCTGACACATCACCCATTTCATCCACTATCATCACTGTGCTTTTGTTCACATTTAGTTTGGCCCTGGATGCTCCCCATATCTTTGTGAATCCCCTACAAACCATTCCAAGGAGAATCCATCCCTTAGAATGGCAGTTCTCAATGCGGTGCCTGCAGGTGCCATGGCGCCCCCCCCAAGATTTATTCAGGTGCCCACGTACGCATTTTCACAATCAGTCAAAATCATTATTCCGACAAAAAATGCTGTCATATTGGCGCCCACTGCTTTTTCTTTGAAATTCAAATGTGCCCTTGGGCACGTAAACATTGGGAACCCCCGCCTTAGAGCAACACTGATATCCATACAGTGCCGCTTTCACTTCTTGTCCTTTCCTGCCCAACACCGGGACCTCCCCCATCCCACCCTGCTCCCGCCCACTGACTGTCCACAAGCAGATCTAGAATTTTAAAAAGGAAGGTGCAGATGAGGTGGCTCATCATATAGAAAAATACAGATTTTTCTTCAGTCAAAAATAAAAATAAACCAGAAGTTTTACAAATATGCCAGGGACCTAGGGCTATACTATTTGAGTGAAGCATGTGCATGCATACACAAAATATAAACTTCACTGGAATATGTTAAAAACAACCTGCAGGACTGTGAAATAGCAGTTTCATTAGCAGGAGCAGCTAACAGACAGCAGAATTACAGAACAAAGGATAGCTTAATTGGTGTAACACGAAGGCCATTAAAAATGCTTTTTAACACCTGTGGAAAGTTTAGAAGCGATCACCTGAAGAGTTTAAAAGAGATCAGGTAGATTTATAATGAGCCACAGAATCAATAGACTCCCTCAGACTGCCTAACTAGAAATGCTGCTGCCACTGCCATGCAGTTAGTTTTGAACTTTGGGT
>NW_005842166.1:1877366-1879809 GCF_000455745.1 Alligator sinensis | reverse complement strand
GGAATCAAATGGAGGGTACAAGTGCACCCTCCCAGGATCCACCCCGACTGTCCCACCTTCCTGTCTGTGCCAGTGACTCCATAGCACAAATAAGTGCTGGGAACAGGGTGCACCCCTGCTTTACCCCAAACTAGATAATAAGATTCATTCAAGTGGCCTTTTAATAAAATCCAACTAGCAGTGTCTTGGTATAACATTTTAATCCAACTCAACCTGTAAGAGAAATCCATTGCATCTAAAACCTTAAATAAAAACTGGTGTGTTATCATATCATGTGCCTTTTCTAAATCTAAGTTCATAAGAACTATGTTCAAATTTCTATCCTTACAATCCATTGTAGCATTCTTAATGCATCTGCAGTATGCTGCCCCAGTACTGCACAAGTCCAATCTTCACGTATAATATTTGCCAATGCACTTTTTTTATATATCTGTAAAACCAGCACTTTTGTTAAAATCTTGTACTCGGTATTTAAAAGCATTATGGGCTTTCATTAAGCAGGGAGTCCCTGCTCAGCTGCCCTTATATAATAGGACAGCAACTCCCCAGTTAAAATCTTCCACCAACCTCTCTTGTAGCATCTCCTTTAAAACTTCAGTCGGGTCCTGCCCCACCAAATCCCAAAACATTTGGTAAAATGCAGTTAGCAGGCCATCCTACCCCTGGATTTTTATCCTAATTAAAAGTCTTCAAACATTCCCCTGCTTCCATCAAAACCATCTCCTTCTCCATCTTTGCCATGTCATCCTCCCTCACCTTCATCTCTACCTCCTACATAAAACTGAAAGTTTCTCTCCTCTGATTCAAGCCAGCATAAAACCTTTGAGCCACCTCTATCCCCTCCTCCTGGTGTTCTATTTGTGCTCCCTACTCTTCTTCCTCCATAGCAGTCAGATCCCCTCTGATTTTCTTCTATTGGGTGCAGAAGTAGCAGGACCGTCCCTCTCCCCACTCCACCCACAGAGCACACACTAAAAATTCTTCTTTTATTCTTTAGTTAAATTAGTCTTCCAAGGCCCTTTTTGGTATCCAGTTCTTCTTTTATGTCCCAGCCCCACTCTGCCTGTCTCAGAAGATGCTGCAGCCTATGCTACAGTCTTTTAAACTCCTTCTTTCTTGTCCTCATTCTTCTATGCCTTCACAGCATTAAAAAAACCCACAAACTCTTGCTTTCTGTTTTACTTCTTGCCACTTCCCACTGAGCCCCAATACAGTTTTCCAAAATCCTCTCTCACTTCCTCCAACAACAACCACTTTTTTAAAGTTTCCATAGGGCCCACCCCCTCATGCTGCTTCACTCTGCCCCTACATCCACTTTTAACATAAAATGGTCTGTAAAACCCATTGTTTTTTCCTTCTTGACCAGTTTAAAATCCTACAAGGTAGTAATGAAATACTGTAAGAGCTCACCTAGGCTTTGGATCCACCCTTGTTACCACTTTTTCTCCCCAAACTTTTCAAAACTTCTTTTAAGATGTTACAAAACAGCCTCTCTCTCTTTTACTACCCTCCAACTTGATTATACAGCTAACATGCCCTTCTACCACACAGAGCCTTCCACATACCACATAAATGGCCAGTTTCCTAAAGAGCCATAACCTGGACTTTCCCTCCAAACAGATGTAAGCATTAAAAACTTATATTTCTGTTCCCACCTCCTCTACTATCACATGCAGTCTCCCACCAATCACTTCCTCTACTCTCACTATTTTCACATAGGGGCTTTTGATATTCCCCAGGTCGAATATGACCCGTCCACCACCACCCTCTGAGTATGACCCTTCAGCTAATTAGCAATCCATCTGACCGTGTAGGCATCAATGCCACAGTCGCCTAGTTTTTTAATGAGGATGGGGTGGGAGACAGTGTCAAAGGCTTTGCTGAAGTCCAGAAAGACTACATCCATGGCGACCCCTGCATCCAGTGCTTTTGTGACCTGATCGTAAAAGGCAATCAGGTTGGTCTGACATGACTGCCCCTAATGAAACCATGCTGGTTGCCCTTGAGCATCATCCCTGATGCTGGCCCATCATAGATGTGCTCCTTGATGATCTTCTCAAAGAGTTTCCCCAGGATTGAGGTAAGACTGATGGGCCTATAGTTGCCCGGGTCCTCCCTCCTCCCTTTTTTAAAGATGGGGGCCACATTGGCTATCTTCCAATCATCTGGCACCTGGCCTGAGCACCACGAGTGCTCATAAAGCTGTGCCAAGGGCCCTGCAATAACACCTGCTAGCTCCCTCAACACCCTGGGGTGGAGAGCATCTGGACCTGCTGATTTGAACACATCCAGCCCCTCCAGAAGCACTCTAACCTGGTCCTCCTCAGCCTTAGGTCTGGAGGCGTTCCCCTTGAGTCCATCTTGAATCACAGTGGGGGAGTCCCGGTCCCTGCACAAGAAAACTGAGGTGAAGAATTTGTTAAAGAGGTCTGCCTTCTCCTCT
>NW_005842166.1:1861435-1877232 GCF_000455745.1 Alligator sinensis | reverse complement strand
GTCCTTGGTGAGACAGGGGGGCTTTTGGACACTCTTGTTCCCCTTGCTTCTTGTTGGGATCGTCACCCCTTGGGCCCTGAGTATCGTCTCCTTAAGGAACAACCACTCATCTTGGGCACTGAGTTCCCCTGCCCTCGAACCCCAGCGCCTCTCCCACCAATCTCCTCAATTCATTGAAGTTGGCCCTCTTGAAGTCTAGGGCTACCGCCTTGCTGCAGGCCCTTGACACCCTGTGCTGGATGATGAATTCCAGCAAGCGATGATCGCTATCACCCAGGTGGTCAAGGACCTGGAGCCCCCTTACCAGATCATCGCCTGTTGCCAGGACCAGGTCCAACAGGGCATTTCCTCTGGTGGGACTGTGCACCTCCTGGGTTAAGTGGAGGTGGGTCTGGTCGCATGGCTCCCTGGGGGCTGAGCCAAGTAGGAGCTGGGAAGGGGGGCATGTCCCTCCTCAGCTCCCACTCAGCTGCCCCGCAGCTGACTGGGTTGGGGGTCCCTCTATCCCTGCTGTGGGTCCGGGTTCCACTGGGGGGTCCCTAGGCTCAAAGGGGGCATGATGGGCTTCCGCCCATGTGTCTCTTGCTGGAGCCAGGAGACAAACTGCCACTTTGCTGGTGGCAGGCCCTTTTTAAACTACCAGGGTCTCCTGATTCAAGTTGGATTTAGAGATTCAGCCACCGAACTGAGCCAAATCTCTGCCAAATTGAATCAGGGACCGAAGCTTGGCACAGCCTTAAGATCTGTATTCACTTGGTCCAGGGAGGGCTCCACCCAATCCCACTGCTTCTGACTAAAAACACTTTTCACTTTCAACAATGCCACTGTTTAAAACCATCACTAAAAATGCTATAAAATATTCTTTCTTATGCAGCTTCAGGGACACTGATCTTTGAGCTATACACCCCAACCTTTAAGGCAAAATTCCTTCCTGACCCTAAATATGGTGATTAGCCTGACCCTGAGCAGAGGGGCAAGACCTTCTAGTCAGGAATGTCCAGCTTTAAGCCCCAGTAGGAACACTAGCATGCCCCCAGTCAAAGTCCCCAGCCTGGGCTGTAGCAAACACCCAATACCTCCTTCTGTTTAACAGAGCATGAATGATGCATAGCCCTGGTGGCTGGGGGGCATGGTGGTGCTGACAGCGGTGGGAACGTGGTGACCATAAGTGGGGATTTCCCCACAGACACCACCGGTGCTGTTGGCAGCTGGGTGGGGGGGTGGCGAGCGCTGACCAGGGGTCAGTGACCACCCACAGACACCACTGACAGCATCAGCAGTGGCCAGCAATGATTGCTGACCACCTGCAGGTGCTGTCAGTGGTGTCAGCAGGGGGAATGGGGGTGGTGAGCGACGACTGCCCACAGGTGCCGCCGAGAGTGTTGGTGGTGCCTTTTTGTGCACTGCCACACTCAGGGGGTGCACATGCACTTGCATGCACCCCCTACACATCGCCAATGACAGAGAGGCAGTAAGGTAGAGACATTTGGATCCACAAAATGAACTTAGGTACCTACTTGTCATTGCAAGTGTCTATAAGTCAATCATTTGGATCCACAAGGACTTTTCTCAGCTTCCAAACACAAATTTAGAGAGGCATCAGGAGGACGTGGTGTCCTACTGCTTAGACCTCTAACCCAGTGGCTGAACCAATCAACTGGGATGTGAAACCCATGAGTTAAAATTCCTCCTCTAACCAAGTGCTTAAATAATCTTTGGAGCAGTGATTGGAACCTGGATCTCTCAGGTGAGAGCTTTAGCCACCAGGCTATAATCCTTCTCTTGCTGGGGCCAAGGAATACTTAAGTATTTCATAGAGAAGTTCTATTTTCTATCAGGAGGACTGAGAGAGTGTCATCCTGAAATACCCTCTAGGTTGGTGGTTAGGATACCACCCTGAAAAATGTGAGAACCAAGTTTAATCCCTGAGCAGAATGGGACTGAAGAAAAGTGTGAACCTAGAAGTCCCATTTCTGGGTGTGTAAGAAGGTGAGTAATATAAACCTAGCTTAGGTGTCTAATTTCAGGGTAAATTCACAGTTGTGAATCCTGAACTGAGGGACATACCTATATCCTTTGTGAGGCTAGGTCACACCCTACTTCTTAGATACCTGTGGTAGCCCATCTCCCTTCATGTACTTGCTTTTTGCATTCCATGTTTAGACATTTAATTCTTTACATGCACTCTGCAGAGGGCTTGGATGTCTAACTCAGGAATGATTTTAGTGTCAGAGTACCTAAGAATCTGGACAGACTTAAAGATATGCAGGTTTATGGTGAACAAGAGGCTTATCACTTTAGAACTGCATGTCAATGGAACTACTAAACATTTCTTCTGTCCACTCTTATATCAGTGTAAATGGACTGGACTATTATAACTTTAAATAAAATAATGGATTTCAGGGTATTTAGTGCCTTAAAAATCTGGATGCGAGTGTTAGGTTCCAAACCAGGACATTTTGAGTGGGTTTTCTGGATGTTCAGCTGGAGTTCCTGGGATGGAGTTGCATCACTGGAAGGCCTGGGAGAGAGAGTATGTTTTGAAGTCAGTACTTCAATTCAGCCTAGAGAAAAGGATAGAGGATGGAACTAACATATTGATAGTGGGTCTAGTGCTCTGGACTCTATTGAAGATTCCTAGCACCTAACAAATAGTGTCATGTGAAAGAGCAGGGCAAATATCCGTTGCAATGATTTCCCCTGTTCGTTTCATTCTAAAATCCATTCTGTGTCAGTCATAAAATTAAACTGATCTTCTATATGTAGTATCTCAGTCACCCACAGAATCAAGATGGAAACTTCACCCTCCTGAAATCTATGGTTTGCTTGATCATTCTTCCCACACAGCCTCTTTACATATCTGTTGCATTGCACCATTGTCTCGGTTTTCCTAGGATAAGGACAGTTTTCTGTTATTTCTTTGCAAGCCACTTGACTATGACTTGTTCTTGGCAAACACTGGGACCTTGTTGTCACAAGTATATTAAAGACCACACAAAAGTATGTGTGTACAGTTGGGGCCAGTAACTTCACCAGGAGAGCTTATGTGACACAGACCAATGATACAGCTCAATTTTAGATGTTGTTTACTGAGACCTGCAAACAGCCTGTCTCCGGTTCTTTTTGGCATTGTCCCAAAACCCATCATTAATGGAAGGATTTTTTCCCTGCCTGTAAGAGAGGGGAAATGAGGTGGATTCTTCTTTCTAGTGACCATTGGGGATTTCAAGTACAAATCCCCAGCCAACAGTGCATTGCATACAACTATGCACAAAGGAACTTGACCTAGTTTGAATAAATTAGTGGTAATTATCTGCTTTTTCCAAACAAAAAATCCTTTAATCACCAACATCTGCTTTGCCCAACCTCACAAATCAGTCCAAAAGCCTGTCATCGAGTGAGAGCATTCTCATCCCAGAAGCACCAAGTTACAAGAATACTCCCCAAAGACACTTCTGGAATGGAGCCAGATGCTGCAATGATGGGCACCAATACAAGAACTGGATAGACGGATTGTGTATACCAAAGGTACTTTCCAGAAAAGCAATAAATATACCATGATGTGCAGTGCAATCCAGGGCAAAGAGTTCACATTAGATGAGAGGACTTGGGGTTTTCAGTGCTTCCATCATCCCACAAGAACCACAGCTGAATCAGGAGCCGTGATGTTTAAATCCCAAGGTTCACTAAGTTTCTGGGTCCCTGCAGAAAAGCCACAAACTTAGCATACCTGTACTCCTGAGTCTCTGGTGTAACTTGGGAGGAGAAGAGGGAGAATGTGTCAGTTAAAGTATAGACCTTATACTCACTGGACTTGTTGATTATTCCAGAGTTCACTTCCTGACCTCAGGCATATCACTTCCCTTTTCAGTCCCTGTTCCACTAAGTATAAAATAGAGATACTAATTGTAATATCTTGTAGGGATGCTGGGACTGAAGGCACTTTCAAAATATCTCCTGGCCAGTAAAGCTGTCTTGTCTCTATTATACCCTGCAACATCTGTGAATAATTGAGATGACTGCTATAACACCCTTTTACTTGCTTTTCACCAACTGCTACATAGTGGTTGTATCATGTCAGTTCAGTTCTTCACAACCATATTCAAGTAGGGTTAAATGCTGGAATGAGACCAGCCACTTTGCTGTTGTCCTTTTCTACTGTCACCATAAATATGGGACCATCTGACCTTACTGAGGGCACAGGAACAAACCATCCTGATGTGCAGGAAGAATAGCAAATATGGCAGGTGACCAGCTCAGCTGAGCAGAGAACTCTTCAGTGACCTTAAACGCAAAAAGAAGCCTGACAAGTGGAAACTTGGACAAATGAGGGAGGAGTATAAGGATATTGCTCAGACATGCAGGGATAAAAATCAGGAAGGCCAAATGCACAGTTGGGAGTTGCAGATAGCAATGGATGCAAAGGGAAACAAAACAAGTTTCTACAAGTAGGTCAGCAACAAGAGGAAGATCAGGAAATGTGTGGATCCCTTACTGAATGAAGGAGGCAACCTAGTGACAGATGATGCATAAAAGACTGAATACTCCAACACCAACATCCCCTTTTTAGACACAAGGATCAGTATCCAGAAGGGTAAAATACAGACCACAGTATACAAGAAACCCACAGACCAACATACATATCTGCACAGAACCAGCAATCACCCGAAACACACCAAAAAAGCTGTGATATACAGCCATGCCCTCAGATACCACCGCATCTGTACTGAAGAGAACACCCGGGATTGCCACCTCACCAATCTTAAAAAGGCTTTCACCCAGCAAGGACACTCCTCCAGAGAGGTAGATCGCACGTTTGAAAGAGCCACCTGGATACCACGTGAAGAACTGCTGCAGTACAGAAGAAAAACACCCACAAATCGCACACCGCTGGTTATGACCCATCACCCCTCCCTTGAACCTGTACGGAAAATCCTCAAAAAATTGCAACCCATATTAGAAAAAGACCCTATTCTTAAAAAGATCTTCCCAGAAAGGATCCAGACTGTGCCATGACAAGAAATGCAAAACCTGCCCCCACATCTCCACCACCCCCACTATTACTACACCCCACAACAGAGCCATCAGCATCCCAGGATCTTACAGCTGCACCTCCAGGAATGTAGTATACCTCATCCAATGCACCAAATGCCCTGATGGAAGATATGTAGGAGAGACCAGACAACAACTGCGCACCAGAATGAATGCACACCGGAAATCCATCAAAGACAGAAACACCCAATTACCGGTGGGGGCGCATTTCTCACAGGAGGGCCACTCTCTCTCCAATCTCTCAGTCCTGATCCTCAAGGGAAATTTACACAACACATCCCAGAGACGAGCCTATGAGCTCCATTTCATCAACCTGCTGGATACTAGAGATCAGGGACTAAACATAGACATTGGATTTTTGATACATTATAATCTGCCTGGCAACTGACTCCCCCGCCCAGCCCAGCCCCTGGCTTCTTTACTTTTCATTCCATCCAGGAAGAGCACACACCAACTGCTGCAGCTTCCTGAGCCTGACGAAGGGTTTTTGAACCCGAAAGCTTGCTTAATAACTATTCTCCAACCATTTGGGTTGGTCTAATAAAAGATATCAAATTCACCCAAGGAACCTTGTCTGAAGTACTCAATACCTTTTTTCACCTCAGGCTTCACAGGCAAGGTCATCTCCCAGACTACTCACCTGGAAGCACAGTACGGGGAGGAAGTGAGCAGCCAACAGTGCCAAAAGAAAATGGTTAGGGACTATTTAGAAAAGCTGGACATGTACAAGTGCATGGGGCCAAACAAGATGCACCCACGTGTGCTGAGGGGGTTGCCCAATGTGAGTGTAGTCACTAACCATTACATTTGAAAACTCATGGTGATCACAAGAGGTCCTGGATGATTGAAAAAGGGCAAATATAGCACCTGCATTTCAGAAAGGGAGGAAGGAGGATCCGGAAAACTACAGATCAGTCAGCCTCCCCTCAGTCCCTGGAAAAGTTATGCAGCACCTGCTCCTCAAGGAATTAATTTCTAAGCACTTGGAGAACGTTATAAGGGACAGTCAGCATGAATTTACCAAGGGCAAGTCAGGAAAACCAACTGCCTTCTGTGATGGCTGGTTCTGTGGATGCAGAGAAAGCAGTGGATGTGGTATACCTTGACTATAGCAAGGCTTTTAGTATGGTCTCCCATAACATTCCTTCAAACAAACTAAGGAAGAACAGGTAGGATAAATGGACTGTAAGGTGGATTGAAAGCTGGCTGGATCATCAGGCTCAATGTGTAGTAATCAATGGCTCAAGGTCTGGTTGACAGTGCCCCAGGGATTGATTCTGGGGCTGGTTTTGTTCAGTATCTTCATAAATGATCTGGAAGATGGGATGGAATGCAAATTCAGAAAGTTCACAGATGACACCAAACTGGGGGGTGTAGTAGCTGCACTAGAGGGTAGGGCTAGAGTTCAGAGTGACCTCAACAGATTGGAGGATTGGGCCAAAAGAGATCATGAGGTCCAACAAGGACAAGTGTGAAGTCCTTAGAACAGAAGAATTCTGTGCACTACTACAGGCTGGGGACCAACTGGCTAATCAGCAGCTCTGCAAAAAAGGATCTGGGGGTTATTGTGGACAATAAGCTGGAAAAAATCAAGTGTTCCCTTGTTGCCAAGAAGGCTAATCATATACAGTAAAAGCTTTGTTATCCGGCATCCCCCGGGAATGGGGGATGCTGCTTAATCAAATATGCTGGTTAATCAAATGCGCACTCCCCAGTGTCAGTGTGCCGGGGGACAGGGAGGGAGGCCCTGCACAGGCTGCTTTGCCCTGGGCCGTGGGCCAAAGAAATGACAAAGAAAAACTCAGCTCATGGCGGCAAAACCAGAAGTCCCCGGAAGCGGTACTTCTGGTTTTGTTTTTGCCGCGTCCCTCGGATGCCGGTTAGTAGCATTTTCCGGCTAATGAAGTGCCAGTTAACACAGCTTTTGCTGTACTGGTCTGCACTAGTAAGAATGTTGGAAGCAGATCAAGGGAAGTAATCATTCCTTATTATTTGGCACTGGCGAGGACACATCTGGAGTACTGTGTCAAGTTTTGGGTCACCCGCTATAGAAAGGATGTAGACAAACTGGAGAGAGTCCAACAGAAGGCAACAAAAATGGTTAGGGGTTTAGGGTACATGACTTCTAAGGAGAACCTGAGGGAACTGGGCTTATTTAGTCTCCAGAAGAGAAGACCAAGGGGGAATTTTATAGCAGTTTTTAGCTATCTGAAGGGTGGTTCCAAAGAGGATAGAGCTGGGCTGTTCTCAGTGGTGGCAGATGACAACAAGGAACAAGTTTCAAGTTGCAGCAAGGGAAGTTTAGGTTAGATATTAGAAAGAACCCTCTCACTAGGAGGGTAGTAAAGCACTGGAACAGGCTACCCAGAGAGGATGTGGAATCTCCATCCTTGGAGGTTTTTAGGGCTTGGCTCAACAAAGTCCTGGCTGGAATAATCTAGTTGTGGACGGTCCTGCTTTGAGCAAGGGGTTGGATTAGATAGCATCCTGAGGTCCCTTCCAACCCTAATTTGCTATAATTATATGACTTAAACCCAGAGGTTCCCATCTAGAAGGCCTTTCCCCTCCACACAGGGTCAGAGTAATCATAATATTTGGGATCAGAAAGGAATTTTACCCTATGGTCAAATTGGTATGGACTGTGGAGGTTTTTGCTTTTCTCTGTAGTGGGGGGTAGGGCCCTCTTCCTGGGATCTCTCAAGCCTATCTTAACAGCTCTTGCAGCAACAGGAAATTGATCACTTTTGCGCCTTACCTGTGACAGCTTGGTGGATTATATTTAGTTTTGTGTCGGGGCTGACTGTAGTTTTGCTAAGAAGTTAGATACTGCATTTGTACAGGGTGGTTTGGATCCTGCCTTCAGACTGGGGGTTGGACTAAGTGACCTCTTGAGGTCTCTTACATCCCTACTTCTCTGTTTCCACATCCAATGTCTCAATATAGATATTAGGCCTGTGCAAAGCAGCAGGTATTCCATTTGGATTCGGCTGATTTGGAGGGACAATGATTTGATTCAGTGATTTGAATCACTGTCCCAATTTGGGTTCAGAGATTCGGTACCGATTTGGAGATTACGCCATAGACTTTAATGGGGAAATCACTAAAATACCTATAACTTTGTCATTTTTTTGCAAATTCAGATGAAAACAGAATCTATAGTAGTTCCTTCTGAGGGCATGATGCCTGCCAAGTTAAGGAGCTAGGTGTAGGGGTTTCTGTGAAAGCACACCTCAAACTGTTGAAAACAAAACTTGTATCATTTGTGTGTGTTAAGGCAGAGTGGGATGAATGCAGCAGTGGTGGTAGCCCCTCATGCGGATGTGAGGCCTGCCAGGTTTCATGCAGAGTGGTGCAGGGATTTCTGTGAAAGTGCACCTCAAGCTTCTGAAAGCAAATTAAAAAGCAAATAGGTGTGATCCTCCCCTAATACCATGTCCCTTGCCTCACAGTTGGCATCCAAAAATCACCTATAACTCCCCCTGGTCCCTTTACTGGGCTTCACTTAGTCCACTCTATGGACCTTGGCCTTCTGGCTCCTTCTCCAGGTCACACTATTCCACCCTTCGCTAGGCCACTCTCTCTCTGGTCAGGCCCTACTCTATGCAGCCCTTTGGGTCCCACCCAGGCCCTTCTCTGCACAGGACTTCATGCTCTATCCTACAACTGCAGCCCTACTCCATGCAGCCCTTTAGGTCCCACCTGGGCTCTACTCTGCATGGCCCTTCAGGCTCACACTGGGTCATACTCTGGCTCCTACACCCCTCTGGCTGGTCTATGTGCAGTCCTTCAAGCTCCCCTCAGGCCCTACTCTATGCAGCCTATGGCTTTCTGCCCCACACTGGGCTGAACTCGGCCTCTGGTCCTCTCTGGGCTATACTCTACTTAGATCTCTTAAGTTCTCCAAGGCCTATCCTGGTCCCACAGGTTTTCTCCACTCTCAACTGGCCTAAATGGTATTACCCTTTGCCTGTCCCTTCTACAGGGTTAGCTACCATAAAGCCCTTTCCTGAAACCCTAATCAGTTTCTAACCCTAATGTCTCTATCCCACTGTAGCCCATTCTCACTTTGACCCCAATCTCGCCCATGCCTGGTTCTTCTCACTCTGGCTTTTAGGAGGCACTTAGAAATCCTTTAATCTGGATACCAGTACACAGGCTCATACGCTTCATCTCTGGTTCCTGCCACCAAGTAACCTTATGACATCAGTGGTCCTGGCCTCAGGTTGGGCCAGTTTGGGCTCGGGGCTCTCTGCGGCCAGGCTCGCCCCTCGCGGTGGACATTCCTGCCCCTTCGGCCTCCTTAGTCCTTGGCCTGAGCTTGGGCCAGCCAGGGTGTGGTCCTTTGCCTGGTTAATCACTGGCCCTCCATCACATTCCTCCCAGGCTTGTCTACTCAGCCTCTGTTCAGGCCACCTTGGCTCCTCTATTCTGAACAACAGTTCTTATCCTCCTAGTTATCTATCTAGCACTCTAGGTCTCAGTCTAGATTCTTCTACCAGGCTCCCCAAGCTCCTCTTTCCTTACCCTGATCTATTCCATCTTCAGGCAAGCTCATTCCTCTGTACTGTCTTGTCTTCCACCTGGCCCAGGACCAAGTGCAGGCCACCCCCATCCTTTCCCAAGGACTTACTGTCAACTACCCATGGGTCCAAGCTGCCCCAGGTTCTCGCAGACCCTTCCTCTGGGTAGTCAGGAAACCAAACCCAAACTGGGATCCTGGCTGCACCTGGCAACATACCTAGCTGTTGGTCGCCAGGGCCTCTCTCTGTAGGCCCCTCTAGCACAGCCCTGCCTGGACTGGAAAACCCCATGGGGTCACCTGGAGCCTCCTCCATCCCCAACTAGCTCCCCCTTCCTTCCTGATACTACTCAGCTCACTTAGTTGTTCTGGATCCCTCCAAGAATAAGCTCTCCCATAAGCAGAGGACAAAATGGCCAATCCAGCCAGCAGCTGGGGTCTATTTCCCAGCAGCCCCTGCCTGCATGGCTGGGTCAAGTCTCCATGGAGACCCCAGCCCCAGCTGCACATGAAAGCTCAAGGCTGGGGTTGCCATAGAGATCAGTACCAGCAGCACTGGCAGGGCGCATGGCAGAGGAGGGCAGGGGGCTGCTCTGGAGCTGCTGGAATCTTGCAATGGGGCAGCTTGCTCCAGAGCCAGGGCAGAGCCACGATCAGAAAGGGGCATGCAGGCAGGGGATTGCAGCTCTGCCCCTGTTCCAGACCAGGCTGTCACCACTGTAAGGAGCCGGGACAGAGCCACGATCCCCTGCCCATTGCTACAAGCAGGGGCACTTCTGGCTACAGTTTGTAGCTCTGCCCTGGCTCCAAAGCAAGCTGCCCCCATTGCAAGATCCCAGGAGCTCCAGAGCAGCCCCCTGCCCTGCTCTGCCACTTGTTCTGCCAGTGCGGCTATAACTGGTCTCCATGGCAACCCCGGCCTTGTGTTTTAATGTACGGCTGCAGCTAAGGTCTCCATGGAGACTGACCCCAGCTATACACAAGGAGGCTGGGAAATAGTGTCTACTGCTGACCAGATCCAGCCCATGGGCTGGACTTTTGCTTGTCCCTACTCTGGAGGAAAAAACCCCAGTGCAGCTTAGCTCCAGACCTACAGCTGTTCCAAGTAACCAGTACAAGTACTGATCCTTGCCACCTGTTGCTCACCCTGGCAGTATCCTTCTCCCGATTATATTCTGCTGTAAGCCCTACAGCAGAGAAATGTTACTTCTACTGTTTTCTAAAGGGAAATGCCCTCCGTTTCCAGAGTCTGTGCTTATATCATAGTTGGTTTGATTCTCACCCAATCAGGCACCTGCCCTGGGTTATGTGGCCACCTGACTGGGCCATTGCACACCTGTGGGTAGACCCCCAGCCTGGCTGCTTCCCTCCAACCTCATCAGGTGGCAGGCACACTTTGAGCCCTGCTACATATATATTTTCCAGGTACATAAAATTTTAATACTGGCACTTGCATCAGCTGTTGCTTCAATTTAAGCAATGATTCCTCTTGTTCTGCTTTCCAGCACCATTTGTTTTTATTCTCAAGGAGTGTCCTTGATGTTGTGTTGGGGTTTTTTGACAGATTAGGTGTTAATTTGTCCAGAAAGCTTGGTAGCATTGGGGTGATGATGTAACTCTGTACAGTAATCAAGGTTCTTCTTACTGTGCTTGCTTTCCTCCTCAGATCTGAAGAATCCTTTGCATTTGAAGGCTTCTCTAACATCATCTGAGCTATATGCATGGTCCAATAAAAGATATCAGCTGAAAGAATCCTTGCCTGTCCCAGAAAATGTACCATTCCAATCAGCCATTGAACCTATTTCTTTGACTAGAGACAAAGCTTCATTTCAATGGCCATAATTTGTGTTTTTTCAGGTTTCACTTGGTCAGTGACAATTTATATCCCCTATAAAAATCAGTTCAGTGGCATCCAGCAGGCTTTTTGCTCTATTTAATTTCAAATTTGAAGCTATAGTAGCCTCCAACACTTCTCAAAGCTTCTGCTTATGAGGTCCAGATGATAACATAATCCATAAAGGGATCCACACCAAGAATGTGTTCATAAATCATGTGTATAGTTTTATGACACACTTCAGGAGCAGAGGCAATGCCAAAAGGTAGATGCAGAAATCTGTACCTTCCAAAGGGAGTATTAAATGTACATAATTTAGAGCTTTTCTCAGTGAGCTTCAGCTGCCAAAATCCTGAGGGGGCATCCAATTAATTGAAAGATTATGCATTTGCCAATTAGGCCATAATTTCTTTTCTAATTGGCAATTTAAATTGTTCTTGTTTGATAGCCATGTTGAGGTGCCTCAGATTCAGGCATATATGTAATGGACCATTATTTTTCTCCATAGTAACTAAGAAGATGACCCATTCTGTAAATTTCTGGGTTTTCTGTATCACTTGTAATGTTTCCATTTTTGCTAACTCTGCCAAAGAACAAACAGCAATTTTCTGCATTGCTGAATAATGGGGGACACTCATACTCCAGGCCTGGGTCTTCTAGTACTGCATGCACATTCGAAAATGAAATTGAGATTTTCAGAAGCTGCTGGAACTAAAATGTGTATAATCTCACTCAACAGCACAGTGTCAGGCCTTCAACCCAGGGCTATGCCCTTGCCAACACAGACAGCACATCCACACCTACCATCCCATAAGTAGCTACTCAGACAAGGCACCACTAGCCTGACGCCTTCAGCAGAGTTCAACTGGAGTGGCAGTCAGTCAGGAACAGGAAGTATCAGGATTTAACCAGATCCAAGACAGCTTTGCTGCTCCCTCTAGCTTGCTGTCTGACTCTACTACTTTCTGCTCAATCTCCTGTTTTTTTGATCCATCTAGTTCTCCAGCTCCACTACTTGCTTGACCCCCTGCCTTTCCAACTCAGCCCTGCACTCAAATTGATCCCTGGCTTCTTGACCTGGCTTGTCCCGACATGGATACTCAAGTGCCCCCAGACCTGGATGCCCACATCCATGTGTGAGATGTGATCAATGATGTATATGTTATTTTTTAAGTGGACTTTAGCAATGGATCTCTAGAACAGGGAACTCTGGCCGTGTTATTGACAAGTGGCATGGCCCCTTTAAGGGCACGGTCTTTGTAGTACAGGCAGCCAGCAGAACGAGGGTTAAAGAACAGTCCTGTATCCAGGTCAGTGGACTGGGTGTCACATGGCCAGGAGAGGGCTCAGGCTCAAGCTATATAAGCCCTGGGTTTGAGTGTCAAGAAGGCCAGCTGTGAGAAACATGTAGTGAGGAGCTCCTGAATCTACAGTGGGACTGGAAGGGAGCAGTGCTGCAGGCCTGGGGGGAAAGGAGAGTTACCTGGAGCAGAGAGAGAGAGACTTGTTATGTAGGCAAATGGCCTTTCTTTTATGTTAAGCCTAGGGAGGGTTTGGGTGCCTACCAGAAGGCTGAGTTGTTTTGATTGAAGGTACACTGGTGGTTTACACTGATTGCTTTGAGCCCTGCTCGGGGAAGGCTTGAGGCATAGTCAGAGGCCTGGAAGCAAGGCAAGAGCAGGGCAGTGTTTGGGGCTGGAGAGACCTGAGCAGAGCAGCGTGTGTGTGTGTGTGTGTGTGTGTGTGTGTGTGTGTGTGTGTGTGTGTGTGTGTGTGTGTGTGTGTGTGTGGGGGCAGAGAGTCTAGAGGGGGCCAGAAGCCAGGTCTAGGACAGTGGGCCTTGGCTACAGGACCAACTACAGTAGTAGGGCAGAAGCCAGGAAAGCTAGAACCCCAACAAGGGAAAGAAGGGCTGAGGTGGCTTAGAGATGTGTCCTAACTGATTAGTGACTCAAAATATCTATGGCGCATAGTGTAGGGGTTGGAATAGAACCATGTAACTAACCCCCAAGGCATTGACCCCAGACATCTAGAGGTCACTACTGTAAGGCCAGAGCAGTCTCCTATACTTTAATAATAACAATTTTCATCAAGGCATGGCAGGTGAAAGAATGGTGAGTTGCCCAAAGAACAGGGTGCAAGAAAGGAAGGAAGATGGAATCCTGTTACAATCTCCCTTTCACTCATGGGAGGATCTAGGATTTTGAAAAGTGGGTGCAGATGATATGGTATACTATTGGATATAACATACCATAATTTTCTGTAGTTAAAAAGAAACTAGAAGCTTTAATATGCTAGTGGCCTAAGGCTATATTATTGACAAACAAACTGTAACTATTGGAATGTACACCGATTTGGTTATTGTATCTATTAATTATATAAATACAATGAGCTAGCAAAAGTAGTGAGTAATTAGAATTAAATATAAATTTTGTATTCAGATTCATAAAACAAAATCTAGCCACCTTGAGAGGCTTGATATTACCTCCAACAATTCATTAACAGAAATTTCCATGTCAAAGTTAATTTTCAAAATGACCAGTCCATTGAGATGCTCTTCACCTATTGTTGAACAGAAGCCAAGTTTTAAATCTCCAGTAAGGATTTATTGCATGAGACAACTAGGGGTGAGCTCAACTGTCTTTATGGGAACACCAGAAGCATGAGCAACAAACAAGATGAACTGTCACTCCTTCTGGCAAACGAGGAACTTAGTATCATAGTGTCATAGTACTTAGGGTTGTCAGGGACCTAAACATATCATCAGGTCCAAGTCCCTGCCCCAGGCAGGAACAGGTCCCGGGAGCATATCACCCCAGCCAAATATCTGTCCAGCCTCCTCTTGAAGACCCCAGGGTAGGAGAGAGCGCCACCTCCCTTGGGAGCCCATTCTAGAGCCTGGCATCCCTAACTATAAAGTAATGTCTCCTGATGTCCAGCCTGAACCTTCTTCCTAGCAATTTGTGGCTATTATTCCTACTAACCTCCAGTGGTGCCTGGGGGAAGAGAGCCTCCCCCAATTCCTACTGGTTCCCCCCTGATGAGTTTGTAAATGGCCACCAGATCCCCTCCCAGCCCTCTCTCCCTCTTTTCTCATGGAGGCTGAATAGGTTCAGGCCCGTTAGCTTCTCTTCATAGGGCCTGCCTGCTGCTCCTTGACCATGCGAGTGGCCCTCCTCTGGACCCTCTCAATGCTAACCACATCCCTCTTGAAGTGCGGTGCCCAGAATTGGATGCAGTACTCCAACTGTGGCCTGACCAATTCAGCATAGAGGGGAAGGATCACCTCCCTGGACCTGCTTGTCGTGCATCTATAGATGCATCACAAGATGCAGTTAGCCTTACTGACTGCTTCCTCACGTTGGCGGCTCATGTTCATCCTGGAGTCAATGATGACTCCAAGATCCCTTTCTGCCACCGTGTTGACAAGAAGGGTGTTCCCCAGTGTGACGAGGCCTCTTGGACCTTTGCTGTCCTGCTCTAATCTTGTCATCCATGTCTTGATGATATTAGTATGCGAGCGGGAGACTACCGATCCTATTGGGTATGTTGGGGGTCTCTCCTATAAAGCTCTGACCCCGTACCCAAGCCTTATGGGCTATGTGTGGCTCCTACTACCCCAATACCATGCCCCAAGCCTCGCAGATGTAATAGACGTTGTTAGGTCTCTCAGTTTGCGCCCTCTAGTGCTCGGGCTCTCCACAGTCCCATCTCTCTCTCTCTCTCTCTGTACCCTTCCCTCCAGGGCCTTCTCAATAGTGCCGCCCTTCCCTCCAGGGCCTTCTCAAGCATTGCCCCCTTTTCCAGGCTCGCCACAATGCTGTCCCCTTTTCCCGGGGCTCACCATGCCCTCACTGGGGCTTCTCAACAATGCCCCCCTTCTCTGGGGCTTCTCAACTGCCCCTCCCTGGGGTCTATGTACCCCAAATGCTGCCCCCTCACTGGCGCTGGGGTCCCCACTCTACTGTGAGTCCCCTATGAGGCCTCCTCCACCCCTAATAGCCTCACCCAAGCCACTGGTGTAACAAATAGCAAACACAAACACAAGCCCATTGGCCCACCTGGCCATAACAACGTTCAATCCCACCAGGGATCCTTTCTCTCTGCAGTATCTGATGCAGCTCCTTCTTCAGGCTTCTCCTTTGTAACATGGCTGAGAGCTCCCTCCTCCTTGGCTGCCGGACAGCAACTGCTGCCTGGCCTCCTCCTTGAGGTTTATATAGGAGCCAGGCCCTGCCCCTTCTCATCAGCTGGCTAGGCAGATGTGGGTCATTATTTCCCACAAGTTGCCTCAGCAACCGGCACCTGAAGAGTCTTCCCAGTTCTCTCAGTAGCAGGCACCTTAGTGTCCTGCTACACCCAGCCTATAGGTGTGTTGCTGGTTCCTTCTCA
>NW_005842166.1:1847982-1861020 GCF_000455745.1 Alligator sinensis | reverse complement strand
ATTGGCCCTTTTCCAATCCTCTGGTACCTGGCCAGAGCCCCACGAGCACTCATACAGCCATGCCCCACTATGACCACCACCAATTCCCTCAGCACCCTTGGGTGAAGAGCATCTGGACCTACTAATTTAAACACATCCAGCCCCTCCAAAATTTCCCTAACTAGGTTGTCCCTGACCCTAGGCATAGCGGTGCCTCCCCTGGGTCCATCCACAATTCTAGTGTAGGAGATGTCCTGGTCCCTGTTCAGGAATGTGGAGGCAAAGAATTCATTAAAGAGGTCAGCTTTTTCATTTGTTGCAATCACCAGATTGCGAAGCCTATCCTGTAGGGGCCCCACATTACCCGGTGCCTTCTTCTTGCTTCATATGTATTTGAAAAAGGACTTTTTATTATCCTTAATTCTGGTTGCTAGCCCTAGCTCCATTTCTGCTTTGGCCTTCCTAACCGCCTCCTTGCAGTCCCAAGCAATGGAGGTGTAATCCTCCTTGGTGATAGCCCCTTGCTTCCACTGTTTGTACATCTCCTTTTTTGACCTCAGGCACCCCTAGATTCCTTTGCCAAGCCATGGGGGCTTCTTAGCACTTCTGCCCGCCTTGGTGCACATTGGAACTGACTCCCTTTGAGCTCAGAGGATCATCTCCTTGAGGAACAACCACCCATCTTGGACTCCCATCTCATTGAAGCTCCGAGACACCAATGCCTCTCCTACTAACCTTCTTAGCTTACAGAAGTCAGCCCTCCTGAAGTCGAGGACCTCTGCCTTGCTGCTTGCTTTCACCACCCTGCACTGGATAGTAAATTCCAGCAGGCGATGATCGCTGTCACCCAGGTGGTCGAGTACCCGCAGACCCCTCACCAGGTCAATGCCTGTGGCAAGGACCAAGTCCAGCAAGGCATTAACCCTGGTGGGATAATGCACCTCTTGGGTTAGGTGGAGGTCCTGTATCCTGGATAGGAACCTATGTGAGAGGTTGGGCCTGGCTGACTGCTCCTCCCAGCAGATGTCTGGGTCGTTTAAGTCACTCATGACAACCACATCCTTTGACTTTACTGCCTCCATGAGCTGACCTGAGAATTCCAGGTCCAGCTCGTTCCCCTGGTGAGGCAGTCTGTAGTAGATGCCCACTTTCTTTATAGAACGAAAGAAAGGGACTTCTCTATAGAAGTCCCTTTCTCTATGGCCCCCTTGCATTCTTACCCAGAGCACCTCATTTTGCACCTCCTCTGACCCAATCTGATCACTGAGGATGTGTATTGCTCTTTGATGCATAGCGCTACACCCTCCATTCTTTTCCCTGTTCTGTCTCACCTGTACAGCCTGTATCCCTCCATGTCCACTGCCCAGTCATGGGTAGAATCCCACCAGGTTTCCATGAGCCCCACTAGGTCTGGATTTTTGCTAGCTAGCAGGAGGGTGAGTTCCTCCTGCTTATTCCGCATGCTTTGAGCATTTGTGTAGAGGCGTTTGAGGCCTCCTGTAGGTGCCCATGCTGCCCCCTTGTTCCTAAGCCTGCCTTGGCCCCCGTCACTTACCTAGGTACTACCTGTGTGTGTCACCTGGCTTGACAGCAAAGTGTCCTTGTGTTCCTCTGCATCCCCATCCCCCAGCAAACTTAGTTTAAAGCCAACCTGGAGATCAGCCAACCTGGAAGAAAAAACACACTTACCTTTTGGGGAGAGATGAAGCCCATCCTGCCCAAGCATGTCTTCTGTGTGAAAATGTGGGTCATGGTCCAAGAACCCAAGGCCTGCCTGGTAACACCAGCTCTGAAGCTGCCAGTTGACCTCGCTGATGCATGTCTCATGGCACCATCCATGTCTGCTCACTGGAAGGATAGAAGAAAAACCTGTGTCCCTGTCTCCTTGAGCTTTGCCCCTAGAGCCTTGTAGTCTCTCATGATACGGTCTGGATTGCCCCTGGCCATGTCATTCATTCCCACGTGGATGAGGACCATGGGGTAATGATCAGAGGGTCAGATGAGGTCCAGGATCATCTCTGTGATGTCCTGAATCCAAGCTCCAGGCAGGGAACAAACCTCACATGCCATGGGGTCAGAGCAACAAATGGGGCCCTCTGTTCCGCTCAGGATGCAATCGCCGATGATGAGGACCCAGCATCTCTTCCTCTTGGTGTTCCAGTAGCTCTTGGCCTGTGCCATGATTGGAGTGGCATTGGTTCCCTTGAAGGCATCCTCTCCTACCTCCTCCTCCATGACTGCCAGGGCCTCATACCTGTTCCCTAGCTGTACCTGGGGAGCTGGCACTGAGGTAGCTTGAATAGCCCTGGCTCTGGAAGTAACCATCTGCCATACCTCTGTGGTGGGTCCCTCCTGGGTGGCTTCGCCTCTAGGTTCCTGACCCTGCAGAGAATGAAAGTACCCGTCAATTTCTTCCTTGGCCACACTAATCCCCCACAGCCTGCTGACCTCAGCCTGGAGCTCCCTCACCTGCTCCTCCAAGGGCTGAAGATGGGCACATGTGGGACAGGCGAGGAAACTCCTGCTGCCCCCTCCCCCCCAGACTGCCGAGGCCCCATCAGGCAGCCCCCACAGAAAGGGGAGGAGGGTGGCTCCAGCCCCATTGTGGGCTCCATCTGGGTGGAGGCTGCAGAGGAGCTTCCCAACTTGACCTCATTGGATTGATGGAAACTTGGTGGGACAATGCATATGACTGGGCAGTGGATATTGAGGGCTATAGGCTCTATAGGAAGGACAGAGTTGGGAAGAAGGGTGGAGGGGTGGCTCTCTATGTGAATGAGCAGTACACCTCCCTGCAGGTTACATTTGATGGCAGGGGAAGTCCTTTAAGTCCCTCTGGGTCAAGATACAAGGGGGCTTGGGAGAAGGGGACCTGATGGTGGGAGTCTACTATAGGCCTCACTACCAAGAAAAGGAGAGCAACCAGGCATTCTACAGGGAACTGACCAAAGCAGCCAATACTAAAGACTTGATTGTCATGGGTAATTTCAGCTACCCTGACATCTGATGGGAAGACCATTCAGCCAGCTCCAGCAGATCAACCAACTTCTTGGCAACTATAGATGACCTGTTCCTGACACAAGTTGTGGAAGGGCCAAGTAGGAGTAAAGCCATTCTGGACTTTGTGCTGACCAAAGGGGAAGATGTGGTAGGTGACCTGAAGATTGGAGGTGCTCTGGGTGACAGTGATCATGATTTGATTTGATTCACCATCCACCAAAAGGCTGGGAATTCTACCAGCAGAACAGAAGTCCTAGACTTCAGCTGGGCAACTATGGTAAACTCAGGAGTCTAGTTAGTAAGGCCCTTCACAACCAGCGATTGGATGACCTGGTAGCTCATGAAGCATGGCGCTTCCTTAAGGAGGCTATTCTCACTGCTCAAAAAGATACCATCCCCACACGCTCAAAGAGAGGGAAAGGGGCCAAGAGACCCAACTGGCTCAACAGACACATTAGGGAAAGTCTCAAAAAGAAAAAAGAAGCGTACATGCAATGGAAAAATGGTTCAGCATCCAGAGAATAGTATGCTCATGCCACCAGAGTCTGCAGACATGAGACAAGGAACACCAAGGCATGCATGGAAATTAAGCTGGCAACCAAAATTAATGACAACAAAAAATACTTATATAGGTACATAGCGAACAAGAAAAAATCAAGCCCCACTGTGGCACCCCTACTGAATATGGAGGGGAAGCCCACAGTTGACCCCCATGAAAAGGCAGAGCTCCTTATTACTTACTTATACTTACTTAATCCTTGCTCCTTAATACTTATTTTGCACCAGTATTCCTGAAACCAGGTGAGAACTCACCACCTGTCCAGAGGTGCAGAGAATACGGTGATGATAGCAGTCCACATAA
Source organism: Alligator sinensis (assembly GCF_000455745.1). Lineage (NCBI taxonomy): Eukaryota > Metazoa > Chordata > Crocodylia > Alligatoridae > Alligator > Alligator sinensis. Next base: position 1,857,179 of record NW_005842166.1, on the reverse strand, counting down.
AATCAGTCCCAAACAGTTGAAGATACTATTGGATCATATGGACATTTTCAAGTCAGCTGGACCAGATGAGCTGCATCCGAGAGTGCTGAAGGAACTGGCTGAGCTCATAGCGGTGCCTCTAGCAAGGCTGTTCAAAAAGTCATGGAACTCAGGAGTGGCCCTGAATGGCTGGAAGAGGGCTAATGTGGTACCCATCTTTAAGAAAGGAAAGAGGGACTACCTTGCTAACTATAGACTGGTCAATTTGACTTTGGTCCTGGGAAAAATCTATGAAAAAATAGTCAAAGAGGCCATCAACCATAAGCTTGCAATTGATGGGATACTGAGAAACAACCAACATGGCTTTGTTGAGGTGGGGTGTCGCAGAGCACTGAGGTGCTCTGCTCCTAAAGAGGAGAAACTGCTAGAGAAAAAGCCCTAGCAGGGAATAAGGAGCCCACCTGTGGGTTGCCAGGGCAACTGGAGGCAGTAAATGACCCACACCTGCCAGCAGTCCACTGGCTGTAAGGGGCAAGGCCTGGCTCTTATAAAGCCCAGGAGCTGAGGCTGGGGCAACTCCCTGCCAGCAGCCAGAGAGAGAGGAGTGCCTGGGGCAATGATGTGAGAAGAAGTCTGACCGCAAGAACAGCTTAAGCTAAGTGAAGGATGGCAGCTCTAAGATGTCTGAGCAACATGGTTTTAGCTGGGTGGCTTATGTTTATGTTGTAGCCAAGAGGCTTGTGTTTTGCTTTGTTGTTATTTATTGCACCGGTGGTTTGGGTGAGGCTATTAGGAGTTGGAGGAGGCCTCATAGGGGACCCACAGCAGTGTGGGGGCCCCAGTGCCAGTAAGGGCACGGTGTATGGGGTGCATAGACCCCAGCCCCAGAGAGGGGTGGTTGAGATGCCCTAGTGTGGGTGTGGTTGGCCCCAGAGAAGGGGGCAGCACTGTGCAAGGCCCCAGAGAAGGGGGCATGAAGAGCCCTAGAAGTGGGCAATTTGACTGAGAAGGCCCAGAGTGGGCATGGAGAGCCCCAGGAGGGGACAGTGGTACCAAGGAGGCCCGAGAAGTGGGTGTGAGCGTAGACAGAGAGACTGAACAAAGTCTATTCCAACTGTGAGGCTTGGGGTGTGGTATAAGGGATGGTTGGAGCCACGCATAGCCCATAAGGCTAAGGTGCCCTTGAAGCACCCATTGTAGAGCGGGACCCACGAAGAGTCCAGGAGTTCATGGGGCCAGAAGTAACTGCGTCCAAGGAGACGTAAGGCAGCCTCCCTAATATACATTGGAACATCAAAGACGTGGCGGCTGAGAATTAGAGGGTGCCCTTGGGCTGACTTAACACGGAGAAAGGGGGCCTTAAGGAGATCACGGCCCTCCTGTAGGACCCTGCCCGTGACATGGGGTCATGCCTAATAAACCTGGTATCCTTTTATGACTAAGGACAGGAAGTGGATGTTGTGGCAGAAGGCCACCTCTGTTTCTCCCCAAAAACTCTACTCTGAGACATTTTGGTTAGGAAGGGCCCTGCAGTGGGTACACTCCTTACCCTATCTCTTTATGTAATCTGAGCTGGATACATTCCTGAGGAAGGGGGAAAACCTGTTCCCTCTGCCTACATGACTGGCATTATATATCTGGATGAGGTGCTTGGGCTCCCTGGTGGGCTAGAGACTGTCATTCTGCCCAGCACCCAGTGATGCATTTCAAATTTGTTGCCTGAAAGCCAACAGGTGCTGGGCTCCATTGGAGCAGGTAAATGAGGTCATAAGGGCGATATAAATTAAGGACTGCCCAGGATGAAGGGGGCAGCAGCCATGAGGGAAACTCGGAGAGAGAGAGAAGAGCTGGACCATGTGAATCTTTCCCTCTGGAGGTAGGCAGTTCCTTGATCATGAGTTTTGAGAGAGAATCTCTACCTGCCTCTGGATGATACTCATGAGTAAGCTACCTGAGATCTAACTAGAAATATAGCTTGCAGTAACTCAGATGTGTGCTCAAAGGCTACTCCAGCCACCCTGTTTGGGATTCTCTCAGATACTACTCAACTCTGTACCCTATTCCAACCCTACTCCTTGTAACCGATAAAGTTCTCTTTTGTACCTAGCATGGGAGATTTACTGGGACAAGGTCTAGAGATTATCCCTTGGTTCGGCTGACTAAGGGAGATCACTACTTGAACTCACTTCCCTCAGTTGGAAGCACAAGTTCTTGAAGTGAGTCAAGTACCCTCAAGGGCTACTAGGCCTCCATTTCCCAGGGGGTGCAGAGCCAGTATCAAGCCCATCCCTGGGTGTTGGCATCTTTACCCCCAGGCTAGCGGGTGTGCTCCAGGAAGGGGGTCAGCCAGACGTGAGTCACCCTCAGGGAGGCACTTGGAGCCTGGAAGGTGGTCAGGCACAGTAAGGTGGGTGGCTCAATGCGGGAGCACCCCCTACTGGCCTGCCACAGATGTAATCTACCTAGATTTCAGCAAGGTCTTTGATACGGTTTCCCTTGAAATCGTCTCAATAAGTTGGAGAGTATTGACCTAGACCAGGCTACAGAGAGGGGGGTTGGCAAGTGGCTCAGTGGTCGATCCCAGCAAGTGGTAATTGATGGGGTGGCCTCTTCCTAGAGGACTGTCTTCAGTGTTTGGGCCCATGCTCTTTAACAGATTTCATAAACATATTTCAGATTTCATAGGCTGGAAGGGACCTCGTGAGATCGAGTCCAGCCCCCCCCTCCCCCCCGACCATAGGCAGGAAGTCAGCTGGGATCAAATGATCCCAGCAAGAAAAATATCCAGATTTTTTTTTATTTATTTTTTTTAAAGAGTCCAGAGTAGGTGTTTGCACCACCTCTGGGAGGAGTCTGTTCCAGACCCTGGACACATGCACCATAAAGAACTTTTTTTCTTATGTCTAATCTATATCAGCCTTCCAGGAGTTTATGGCTATCGTTAGACCTTGTTATCCCTTGGGGACCTCTGGTGTAGCAAAACTCCCAGTCTCTCTCTCTCTCTCTTTCTGTCTCTCTTTCTCTCTCTCTTTCTCTCTCTCTTTCTCTCTCTCTTTCTCTCTCTCTTTCTCTCTCTCTTTCTCTCTCTCTTTCTCTCTCTCTTTCTCTCTCTCTTTCTCTCTCTCTTTCTCTCTCTCTTTCTCTCTCTCTTTCTCTCTCTCTTTCTCTCTCTCTTTCTCTCTCTCTTTCTCTCTCTCTTTCTCTCTCTCTTTCTCTCTCTCTTTCTCTCTCTCTTTCTCTCTCTCTTTCTCTCTCTCTTTCTCTCTCTCTCTCTCTCTCTCTTTCTCTCTCTCTCTCTCTTTCTCTAGACAAGCATAAGTGAGCTCAGACTTAGGATAAGCTTTAACATTTTTATTTCGGTAGCAAGTTTTTGGTTTTGGATATCCACTGTTTTATTACTGTATTGTTATTAGGTTTGTATTGATTTTTACTGTTGTATATTATATTATCATTTTCATATTGATTTTTATTGTTTTGTGTGGATATTGTATGCTTTAGGCCTGTGTTTGTAAGTGAACCAAAGTAATGTCAAGTTTCCATTTTGTATGTCAAGTCTCCATCTTGTGTCCTTTGCCTGGGCATCCCCTGTGTTGCAACTGTATGATTCATGTATCCCTCCCATGTAAATTGGTTCCTGGATGAATAAGAGTGATTGGGAATGATTGAAATACAATGGCAGTAGGCCTCTACTGAATGGCCTGTAATGACTGAGCCATCACCTCACATTGATTCATTCAGGAACCACAGACCTCACCCAGGAACAGAGACAAGAACCCAGCATTTGAAAGACAAAAGACCATGCAGAACCAGCAACTCTACCATTGTACCCCACCATTACAGACGCCTGAAACTGCACATGTACCTAATTGCTTTGTGTGTTTGTATATGCGCAATTGTCACACCCTCCTGTCTAACAGTGCAATATTGAGATCCTGAGAGTTGGCCTGACCCCACAGGTCTACACTGGTGAATAGCTGTTCTCCTAGGTCCTGATGTACTCCTTATTATATAATTGTAGGCTGCTACCAACTCATCCCTGAGACTTCTCTTTTCCAGACTGAAAAGTCCAAAAACCCTCAGCCTCTCCTCATACGGCCTGTCCTCCAGGCCTTGGATCATATGAGTAGCTCTTCTCTGGACTCTCTGAAGCTTTTCCATATCCCTCCTGAAGTGGATGGCCCAAAACTGGATGCAGTACTCCAGGTGCTGCCTCACCAAGGCCAAGTAAACCAAGAGGATGACATCCCTGGCTTGCCATTGTCCTTTTTTCTATCCATGGCTTTACATTGATTTTTTTTTTTTTTTTTTTTTTTTTATCATCAATGGCCTGGGTGAGGGAGTGAAAAGTACAATGATTAAGCTTATGGATGATACCAAGATGTGGGGACAAGTGGGCATTTCTGAGGACAGGACAAAGATCCAAGATGACCTTGATAGGCTGGTCCTATGGGCAGAATGCAATCAGATGAGGTTCAACAAGGACAAGTACCAGGTCCTTCATCTGGGTAGGAAGAACCCTCACCATATCTACATGATGGGTGGTGGTCCACTGGCTGCTACTGTATCTGAAAGGTACCTGGGGATGACAATTGACCAGAGAATGAATATGAGCCACACGTGTGATGATGTTGCCAACAGAGCAAATAGAACTCTGGCCTGCCTCAGAATCTGTGTTGCCAATAGATCCAGAGAGGTGCTCCTCCCCCTCTATACAGTGCTGGTGAGGCCACAGCTGGAGTACTGTCTAGTTCTGGACATTGCAGTTCAAGAAAGATGTGGACAAGCTCAAAAGGGTGCAGAGAAGAGCCACCCATATGACCAAGGGCTGGAGGGATAGGCCATATGAGGAGAGACTTTGGAATCTGTGTTTGTTCAGTCTGAGTAAAAGAAGGCTGAGGGGTGACTTGATAGCAGCCTACAAATATGTCAAGGGAGAACACCAGGTTCTGGGAAAGCAACTTCTAAGAAAAGCACACCCTGGGAGGATGAGATCCAATGAGCACAAGCTAGTCGAGTAAAAGTTTAGGCTAGACATAAGGATAAACTTTTCTGTACAAATAACTAGAATATGGAACACGGTTCTAGTGAAGGTGGTACAGTCGCCATGCCTAGTGGTGTTGCAGAGGAGGTTAGACAAGTACCTCATTGAGCTAATTTGAGCCCAATTACTAGGGCTGTGTGAAACGGCACCATTTTGTTTTGACTTCTGTTTCACCGTTTTGGAGGGACAGTGTTTCATAGAATCATAGGGCTGGAAGGGACCCCAAAGGATCATTGGGTCCAGCCCCCTGCATGAGCAGGAAAGACATCTGGGGTCAGGTGACCCCAGCCAGGTGACTGTCCAGTCTTCTCTTGAAGACCTCTAGGGTAGATGATTGCACTAGCTCTGGGGGGAGCTTATTCCATAGTCTGGACACCTTAGTTGTGAAGCTGTTTTTCCTAATGTTCGGCCTGAAACTATCTTCCAGGAGTTTGTGGCCATTGTTTCTAGTTTTCCCCCAGGGCACCCTGGTGAACAGTTATTCACTGAACCCTCTGATACAGCGGTAAGCTGCAATCGGGTCCCCTCTCAGCCTTCTTTTCTTTAGGCTGAAGAGTCTGAGATCCCTTAGCCTCGCCTCACATGGCTTGCCATGCAATCTCTGATCATATGGGTGGCCCTTCTTTGGACCCTCTCGAGCTTTAGCACATCCTTGTTGAAGTGCAGCACCCAGAACTGGATGCAATACTCCAGCTGCAGCTGTACCAATGTTGAGTAGAGTGGGATAATCACTTCTTTGGTTTTACTGGAGATGCATTGGTTGATGCATGCCAGAGTTTTATTTGTCCTAGCAGTTACTGTGTCACTTTGCTGCCTCACATTCATGCTGGGGTCTATTGTTATCCCCAGATCCCTTTCATTTGTAGTGCTGGTCAGGTTAGTGTTGCCCAGTCTGTAGGTGTGCTGGGGGGTCTTCCTTCCCAGATGTAGCACTTTGCAGTTCTCTACATTGAACCTCATCTGATTTTGTTTTTGTTTTTGTTTTGCCCAACATGCCATCCTGTCTAGGACTGCTAGTATCTGCAGCCTATCTGTGGGTATGCCCACGCAACCCCATGTCTTAGTGTCATCTGTGAAAGTTGGCCAATGGGCTTTTCACCCCCTCATCTAAGTCATTGATGAAGATGTTGAACAGCACTGGGCCAAGTACTGACCCCTGGGGTATGCCGCTGCCCACATCTTGCCAGGACGACACCAGTCCATTCATTTGGACTCTCTGCACCCTACCCCGCAACCAGTTTTGCACCCACTTGACTGTCCTACAGCTGAGCCCAATATCTTCTAGTTTTCTAATTGGTACCTCATGAGATACCAGGTCAAAGGCTTTCTAGAAGTTGAGGTATATGATGTCAACCACTTTTCTTTCATCCAGGTGACAAGTCACCTGATCATAAAAAGAAATGAGTTTGGTCAGACAGGACCTGCCCACAATGAAGCCATGCTGGCTGCCATTCAGTATCATTCTTTCTGCAAGTTTGTCACATAGCCTCTTCTGATTAATATTTCTAGGATTTTCCCTGGAATAGATGTTAAGTTAATTGGCCTGTAGTTTCCTGGGTCCTCATGCTTTCCTTTCTTGAAGATGGGCACAACATTGGCCCTCTTCCAGTCCTCTGGGATTTCTCCAGAGGCCCATGATTTTTTAAATACCCTTGCCAGGGGCTCTGTGATTACTTCAGCCAACTCTTGCAGCACTCTTGGGTGGAGTTCATCCAGTCCTGCTGATTTATACACATCTAACTTCTTTAATTGGTCATACACCATTTCTATGTCAATGGCAGGAATGATGACAATCCTACCTTGCTTATTCTGTTCCCAACCTGGTGTATTGTTCCCCTTGGTTTGGTGAAAGACCAAGGCAAAGTAGTCGTTTAGGAGCTCTGTTTTTTCCTGAGTGGTAGTGACCAGCTATCCTGAGGCACTGAGCAACAGTCCCACACTCCCATTAGTTTTCCTTTTACTCCCTATGTAGCTAAAGAAGGACTTATTGTTGTCCTTGATTCTTGCAGCTAGTTTTAGTTGGGTTTCTGCCTTAGCTTGCCTAATCTGGCTTCTACAAGTGTGGGCCATTGTCAAGTAGTCTTCATTGTCAAGAGGCTGCCCCAAGCTTCCATTTTTTTTTTTTGTCCACCCCTTCCTCTTTCTGTAGGAGGGCTGCAACTTCCCTGCTTAGCTAAGAGTGTTTTTTGACCTTTCTGCTACTTTTGTCCATAAGGGAATGGATTTTCGCTGAGCCTCAAGGGCTGTGTCCTTAAGGAATGACTATTCTTCTCATGCTCTCTTTACCTGTGGTCCTTGGTCTCTCGGGGCATTCTCTACTAGTGATCTGAGTTTACCATGTGTGTTTTTCGAAGTCTAAGACTTTGAGCTTGGTATTATCTGTTTTGTCAGCCTTGTGATGGACCGTGAACATAATGATTTCATGATCACTATTGCCTAGGCTGCCCTCGGTTTAAGTTGGTCACCATGTCATTCCCTTTGGCCAGGACCAGGTTAAGAAGTGCATTGTCTCTAGTTGGCCTGTGCACCTCCTGAGTCAAAAAAAAAAAAAAAAAAAAAAAAAAAAAAAAAAAAAATCGTGATTTGATCTGAGCTGGCTGAGGATTCCTCTCGGGAGATGTCTGGGTAGTTGAAGTCACCCATGACAACCATGTCCCATGCACACGCAGCCTCCATTAGTTAATGGGTGAATGCTAGATCAAGTTCCCCTCTTTGGTTAGGCAGCCTGTAGTATACATCTACAGTCAGGTCTCTCACCATGCCTCCCCCAGAGCTTGACCCAGAGGGTTTCAAGCTGTTCTTCTTTGCAGCCGACATCGGCCTGTAGGGAGGTGTACTGCTCCTTGACATAAACAGAAACACTCCCACGTCTCTTCCCTACCCAGTTCCTTCTAGGAAGAATGCAGCCCTTTATAGCTATGCTCCAGTCATGAGAGGAGTCCCACCAGGTCTCCATGATCCCATAGTGCCCAGTGGAAAGCAGGAGGACTAGTTCCTCTTGCTTGTTCTCCATACTTCTGGCACTTGTGTACAGGCACCTAAGTCCTTCTACTAAGGTCACTGGCCACCTGTTGTGTTGAAGGGGAGCTTTTTTCTCAGCTCCCATAAGAGTGGCTTGCTTGGTTTCATTGTCAATGGAGCTTTCCTGTATATTGGTCCCTGGGTAGGCTTCACTTAGCATTTTCTCATCCCCCTGTGATCTTAGTTTAAAGCCCTAAGAGATTGGCCATCCTGGCCAAAAAAAGGGACTTGCCTTTCTGCGTGAGGTGAATACTGTCTCTCCGCAGGAGTTCTCTCTCCTTGAAATGGGCACTGCGGTCATAGAAGCTGAAGCCTTCTCAGTGGCACCATCATCAGAGACTCCAGTTCACCTCATTGATGCATTCTTGCCTCTTTGGACCATGGCAACAGGGAGCACAGAGGAAAAAACTACCCGAGTCCCCAATCCTTTAAGCCCAGCTCCAAGAGCCTTGTAGTCACTCGTGAGACAGTCTAGATTCATAGATTTCATAGACGTTGGGGCTGGAAGGGAACTTGGAAGATCATAGAGTCAAGCCCCCTGCCTGAGGGGCAGGAAGTCAGCTGGGGTCATAGGATCCCAACAAGATAAGCATCCAAATTTCTCTTGAAGGCATTCACTGTAGGCACTTGAACCACCTTTGGTGGCAGGCTATTGCAAACCTTGGGGGCTTGGACAGTGAAGAAATGCTTCCTTATGTCGAGCCTGAAACGGTCTTGCAGGAGTTTGTAACCATTTGACCTTGTCATCCCTTGGGGCGCTCTGGTGAACAGTCGTTACCCCAGATCCTGGTGAACACCCCTGATAAACTTATAGGTAACCATCAGATTGCCCCTGAGATGGTGCTTTTCCAGGCTAAAGAGTCCCATAGCTCTCAGCCTGTCTTCATAAGGTCTGTTTTCCTGACCTCTGATCATGCATGTGGCTCTTCTATGGACTCTCTCAAGCTTCTCCACATCCTCTTTGAATTGTGGAGCCCAAAACTGGATGCACTACTCCAGCTGCGGCCTCACCAAGGCTGAGTACAACGAGAGAATGACGTCCCGGGATTTGCTTGAAAAGCATCTATGGATGCAAGCCAGTGTTTTGCTCACTTTACTAGCTGCATCATCACATTGCAGGCTCATGTTCATCTTATGGTCAATCATGACCCCGACC
>NW_005842166.1:1840422-1847646 GCF_000455745.1 Alligator sinensis | reverse complement strand
CCCCCCTCTGGGCCCAACCACAGAGCCAATTCCCCAGCCAGTGGATCGTGGTGGACCCAAGGCCACAGTTGGCCAGTTTTGCCAAAAGGTGATCATGGCATACCAGATTGAAGTCTTTTTTGAGGTCAAGATATATGACATCCATCTCCTCTCCCTTGTCCAGGTGATAGGTCACCTGGTTGTAAAAGGAAATAAGATTGGTCAAGCAAGACCTACCCACAACAAACCTGTGCTGGCTATCCCTCAGGATGTTGCCGTCAGCCAGTCTGTTAAGAGTGGCCTCTTTAATCTCTTTTTAATAATAATAATGGATTGCTCCTGACCATTTCATTTCTTTGCATTTCATTGAATCATTTCATCTCGTTTCAAAGCCCTGTTTCATTTGGAAGCCTCCAAATTGATTTGGAAAAGATTCAGAAAGATTTGGAGCTCCAGAAGGGAGACATGCAGGAAACAGAAACTGAGAAGAGGGTGGGAGGAGGAGGGAATGAAGACTGCTCTGATATTGACATCTGTAGCTGGCCAATGACTGTAATCATTCCCTGAATTCCCTTCTAGTCACAGTGCTGTGGGGGAAGGACATAGAACCAACATATAAGGCTGTATCTGAAGTGATCTGTGCCTTTTGTGAGCTGTCTCTCTTGGACCAGCAGCATCTGAAAGGCTCTTGCTTGCTATCTAGTCTGTTTGATAGCTGCTAGCTAGCTAGTCTCTCTTGTTCTGCGTTTTCCCTGACACTGTGTCATCACTGTGCGCTGCAGGAAAGTACATATATTTGAGGTCAAGATATATGAGGTCCTATACATCTTGAGGTCAAGATAGATAGATAATTACAGACACACACACATTTTTCAGTGCACGAAGCATTGTGAAGCATGCTGGAAAGGCAAGTGCCAGGTCTTCTGGCAGAGAAGTGAGATGGGGAAGAGGGAGAGCTACAAGTCTCCCCCTCCACCACAAACATAGATGCACCCTCTTTCCTGGCAGTGATGAGTCCAATATCTATATTGAGTCCATGAGATTTTGTGTCTAGGAGATTGATGAAGTGAAGTTCATAGGCTCATCTATGAAAAGTGTTTTGCAAATTTTGAGGATCAAGACTGAGAGGTTGGAGAGAGTGGTTTTCTTGTGAGAAATGTGCCCCCTACTGGTAATTGGGTGTTCATGTCTTTAACAGATTTCCAGTGTGCATTCATTCTTGTGCACAGTTGCTGTTTGGTCTCTCTTACATATTTTCCACCAGGGAATTTGCTGCACTGGATGAGATGTATAACATTACTGGAGGTGGACCTTTACGATCCAGGAATGCTGATGGTTCTGTTGTGGGGTGCAGTAATTGTGTGGGTATTGGAGATATGTTAGCAGGTTTTGCATTTCTTGTCATGGCATGGTGTGGATCCATTCAGTGTGTTTTTGGGCTGTAGGAATTTTGCTTCTGGTGATGAGGTTAGTGAGGTTCAGTGCTTGTTTGAATTTACAAAAGACTTTTCACAGATGACCCTATAAACTTCACTTCATCAACCTCCTAGATACAAAAACTCATGGACTCAATATAGACATTGGATTTATGGCACACTATAACCTACCTGACAGCTGACTCCCTAGGTACCTCTCCACTTTTCCCTGCTACATCCCCCTTTCCCCTCACCCCATTTCCTCCCAGTCTGTCTCTTCTCCCGATACCTCAATTTACATTTTCACTGACTGACTTCCTTGCCTGCAGCCCAGCCTCTGGCTTCTTTATTATTCATTCCGTACAGGAAGATCCCACACACCAATTTCAGATGCCTCCTCAGCCTGATGAAGAGTTCTTAAACCCAAAAGCTTGCAAAGATCTATTTCTCCAACTATTTAGTTGGTCTAATAAAAGATATCAGATTGACCCAAAGAATCTTGTTTGCCTATGTAGACCAACATGGCTACAACCTACACCCCTTAACACACACACGTGATATAAGTTTTTCTTTCAACAGCTTGTGGGTGACTTTCACAGAAACCTGTGCACCTATCTCCTTGAAACCTGGCAGGCTTCATGCCCTCAGAAGGGGCTACCATCTCTCCTACATTCATCTCACTCTGCCTTAACACACACAAATGATACAAGTTTTGCTTTCAAAAGTTTGATGGGCACTTTCATAGAAACCCCTGTATCTATCTCCTTGAGGACCAACATGCCCATCCTCAAGAAAGGGAAGAGGGAGGACCCAGGCAGCCTAACTTCCATCCCAGGGAAAATCCTGGGAAAGCTCATTAAAAGATCTATGTGTGATACGCTTACAGAAGCTAAGATTCTGAATGATAGCCAGCATGGTTTTGTTGTGGGGAGGTCTTGTCTTATCAATCTCATCTCCTTCTACGATCAGGTCTCTCACCTGAGACGGAAGTTAGAGGGGTGGGTGAGGAGCAGAGACTGGAGCAGGGCCAAACCATAGTAAAGTAAAACCCAACTTAGGGGTCCAAATAACAGTTTTATTAAATAGACAACACACTACACAGCCCCATGAAGTTATTGGTACAGACGCACACAATGGCAGCAAGAGAAAGATTCAGTGGAAGGGCTGGAGTCCAGGTAGGGAAGAGAAGCAGAGTTCAAGTCCTTGGTTAAAGAGGGGGTGGGGGGGTGATAACTACCTATCCAGGCTGGAAAAGGGTCCTTGTCCAGTAGGTGTTGTCCAGAGGGGGTCACTGGCAGGGCCTCTGGGTGGATAGGTGGTGTGGCATGGTGCTTGTCCCAATGGAGAGGGTGTTCCACTGGGTCTGTCTTCACTGCCCCTTTTTATAGGGGCAGACCTTGTGTGACCCTAGTGACAGGAGGCATGCCCAGTCAAGGGTCAGCAGGGATGTGCAGTTTCAGGTGTGTGTAATGGTGGAGTACAATGGTAGAGTTGCTGGTTTTGCAGGGTCTTTTGTCTTTAAAATGCCGGGTTCTTGTCTCTGTTCCTGGGTGAGATCCGTGGTTCTTGGATGAATCAATGCGAGGTGATGGCCTGGTCATTGCAAGCCATTCAGTAGAGGCCTGCTACTATTGTATTTCAATCATTCCCAATCACTCTCATTCATCCAGGAACCAATTTACATGGGAGGGGTACATGAATCATACAGTTGCTACACAGGGGATGCCCAGGCAGAAGACACAAGATGGAGGCTTGACATAACTTGTGCTAACTTACATATATAGGCCTAAAACAGTAATCACACAATATAAAAGCAGTACAAACCTAATAATTATCACTTATAAAACAGCGGGTATTGATATCAAAATAGCAGGGAACTTATTTGCAAAGAGGGGAGAGAAAAATAAAACTTACTACCTAAAATAAAATGTTAAAGCTTATGCTACATCTTAGCTTACTTATACTTATCTATAGGGAATAGAGAGGGAGAAAAAAAGTCAGAAATGGTTGGGGAAGGGGAGGGAATGCATTTAAAAATAAATAAGAAAAGAAAATCTGGGGGTTTTGCTACAACATGAGATGCATCAGTTGATGCATGCCATCATGTTCTTTCCCTTGTTGACTACTCCCTTGCACTGATGGCTCCTATTTGTGCAATGGTCAATCATTACCCCTAGGTCCCTTTCAGCTGTGGTGGAAGTGTGAGGCCCATCCTGAAAAAACTTTTGGGAGGAGGCCAAACTGACACCCTGAAGGGGGAGTCAGCTTTGCGGAACCTGGAGGCCACAGGAAACTGACCTAATGCATCTGCTGCTCTGTTGATTAATGCATATGCTGAAAATAAGAATAGGGAACTGTAAACAAGTACTGTAACGGCTCTGGAAAAGTACTAACTGAAAAGGGGAACTGCGGCAAGGGAGAAGTGACCCTGCTTGACAGCTTGTGAAGCCTGTGATGACGCTTGCTCTAACCCATGAAAGGTGACAAGGCTAAAAGCTATTAGGGGATTGGATAAACCAAAGGTAATGGGATGAGGGAAAGTATAAAAGGCATAGGAATGGGGCCTTGGGTGGAACTACTTTGGGGAGGACAAGGCTGAGGACCTGATGAAGGAGGTAGTCTCACCACCCTGGATGCAGGGTGGGGTTCCCGAGACCTATCAGGTAATAATAGAGACAGGGTGGGGAGTGCCTTTCCTCCAGCCCGCCATGCTAGTGGTTTGCAGGCATATGATAATAACTGTGTGTGTTGTATTCCTTTCAATAAAGACTCGTACTTGAGTTTTACGTTGGTGTGTGACTTGTGGGTTACTCACCTTCTCCCTTTGGGAAGGGAGGGAGCCCCTACAACCCTCATCCCTCTTTTTGAATACCAACAAGTCATGGCAGGTGAGTTGGGGGTCCCTGACCTTGGGGGCAGAGTTGTACTTGCAGCACCTACCCGAGGCATGACGCAGGTATATATGGAAGCTTTCATGTGGGCCGTTGCCAAACTGGGTTAACACCTCAGGGTCCCCCAGCACCCACACCAGCCTCTTACCTTCTGCATGGGACCAAGTGGTCCTAGCCTTGGACACCTTGGTTTGCTCTTTTCTTTCCCTGGTCTGCATTTTTCTCTCCTCAGAATTAGTCATCTCGGATCAATAAGGGGTACCCATACCCCCAGTGAATAGGTCTCAAGGTGACCTGGTCAAATAAAGTTCACCCCCTGCAACCCTCATTTTGGTGCACAAAGTCTGTACAATAGACATGCTAGTGCCATGCTGGCAACTCTTGTTTCTTACTAGGATACTTGTTTAGGATAGTTTTTTGCAATTTTTGGTGCCAAAAATATGTGTAAGGTGTAGCTAATCAATGGGCTATGTACTGACAGGTATGCCAATGAAGGTAGCCTACAGGGTCCCTTTTGGGCCATGGCACAACAAAGTGCTACCCACCAGTCACCCATGTGTCAAGGCACCAATCCATGCTCATAGTAGGTTACATACCAGGTAAAGGAATGAGTGACAATATGAATGAATGAATGATTGCTGACAGAAATTACCAAATATTCATAAAGCAGGTCCACTTAACACTCAGCTGGGCTCATAAATTGCCCATCAGGGATGCCACCAGTCTTCTAGGGATGACAGCAGCCAGCATGCCTGCCAGGTCCACGCTGCCTCTCTATCAACCCCACATGGATCGTGATTAGCAAGGGAACCCTGGGTCCAAGCCCCCTCATGCCCTTTCCTTAATCTGACATTAGCACAAAATTTAATAACTGCTTCTCTGTTTTGATTGGGATACTGATCACACTTTCATTTGCAGTTTAGACCAGCATGGGGTTCTCTGATTCTATGGCTTCATGCATTGGAACTACCTTGCCCTGTGTGAGCCCCCCTCCCCTCACCCACCCTTTAATTTGAGCGAGGCATACATAAGCCAGATCCGAGGTTTCTGTGTAGGCCAGTGCCAGGCATGGTCCTAGTCACTCAGAGGAAGAAGAAGGGCAATTGGGCTGGGCTCTCCACTACTGTTTTTTGTGTCAGTGGGTCAGTGGCTGGGTCACTGAGGTTGGCAAAGGTTCTTTTCCTCAGCACGACTCCCCAGAATCCTTCTGTCTGTGGTGACATGCCATTCTGAGCACACCATTCACTGGAGCCAGATGAAATTTCAATAGTCACATTGCACTAAATATGTTAGCAGAGCACAGCACCCCAGACTTGCACAATAGCAGTGGCCTTGAGGAACTACTGCTCCCCTCTACCCTCCACTAAAATATCTCTTTTCAACATGCTATGCCTGAATTTTCCACCCCTGCCCCTCAAGCCCACATATTCATGTAGTGGTTTTACAGAAAACTGGACAAATGATTTTCTGTCAGCCCACAGGACCATTAAGTGTGGCCACCTACACTATGAATATCGGGTCCATTTTTTCCCCAACAGCGCTAAATGACGATCAGAGTAGGATTAGAATTAAGATGGGAGGGCGTGACCACACCACCCTGGCCCCTTGTTCCCATCAGCACAGCACAGCACATGCACAGCTGTGACAAGGTCCACAACTTTATTTATCATCCCTGTCACAGAGCACCGAGGTGCTCTGCTCCTGAAGAGGAGAAACTGCTAGAGAAAAAGCCCTAGCAGGGAATAAGGAGCCCACCTGTGGGTTGCCAGGGCAACTGGAGGCAGCAAATGACCCACCCCTGCCAGTGATCAGCTGGCTGTAAGGGGCAAGGCCTGGCTCTTATATAAGATGTCTGAGCAACATGGTTTTAGCCAGGTGGCTTTAAGTTATGTTACAGCCTAGGGGCTTGTGTTTTGCTTTGTTGTTGTTACACCAGTGGTTTGGGTGAGGCTATTAGGGGTTGGAGGAGGCCTCATAGGAGACCCACAGTAGCATGGGGACCCCAGTGCCAGTAAGGGCGTGGCATATGGGTGCATAGACCCCAGCCCCAGAGAGGGGGCGCTATTGAGAAGCCCCAGTGCGGGCGTGGTGAGCCCCAGAGAGGGGGCACTATTGAGAAGCCCCAGTGCGGGCGTGACCCCAGCCCCAGGAGGGGCGCTATTGAGAAGCCCCAGTGCGGGCGTGGTGAGCCCCAGAGAGGGGGCACTATTGAGAAGCCCCAGTGCGGGCGTGGTGAGCCCCAGAGAGGGGGCACTATTGAGAAGCCCCAGTGCGGGCGTGGTGAGCCCCAGAGAGGGGGCGCTATTGAGAAGCCCCAGTGCGGGCGTGGTGAGCCCCAGAGAGGGGGGCAATAGTGCTGAGAAGGGGGCAGCACTTGGGAAGGCCCAAAGAGAGGGCAGCAGTGCTGAGGAGCCCCAGAGAAGGAGGCGGCATTACTGAAAGGGGCAGTGTTGTGGAGAAGGCCCCAGAGAGAAGGGCGGCATTATTGCGAAGGCCCCAGAGAGAGGGCGGCACTGCAGAGGATCCCTGAGAGACAGCAGCGCTACGGAGAGGACCCCAGAGAGGGCGAGTGTATATGTGACAGACCAACGTCTATTCCAGCTGTGAGACTTGGGGCGTGGTATAAAGGGTGGTTGGAGCCACGCATAGCCCCTAAGGCTAGGGTGCCCTTGAAGCACCCATTGTAGAGAGGGCCCCACGCAGAGTCCAGGAGTTCATGGGGCCAGAAGTAACCGTGTCCAAGAAGATGTAAGGTAGCCTCCCTAATATATTGAAACAGCAAAGACATGGTGGGCGAGAATTAGAGTGCCCTTGGGCCGACTTGGCACGGAGGAAGGGGGCCTTAAGGAGATCACGGCCCTCCTATAGGACCCCGTTGTGACAATCCCATTTCCCCAGAGCTGGGTGGGGCCCACCTCACTGCTCACACACTGTGGAAA
>NW_005842166.1:1838937-1840412 GCF_000455745.1 Alligator sinensis | reverse complement strand
CAATGTCATCCCCAGTATTGGGGGTCAGGATCGTGTAGCGCTGCGACAGGTATCCATCCAACTATCAGTCGAGGTTGTGTGGCAGACCAGGCTTGCCTCCTATGCCATCATAGCTAAGGGTCCCAAACCAGGAGTGCAGGTGTGCATGGGGCACCAGCAGGATCAGCAGCAACAGGGTGTAGTGGCTCAAGCAAACTTCAGCCTGCACAAACAGCTCATCACACATGGCCCAGGGCACATGCAGCAGCATGGTCTAGGTACATTGGCATTGTAGAGGATGACTGTCCCCAGGGTGCCTCCCTGGAGAGGCCCCCAGGGGGTGTGGCAGCTGCACAGCAATACCCTCACAACAGTTGTTCTGCAGCCCCGTGTGTGAAATGAGCCTGGGCACTGACAGCTGTGCAGCAGTGCTGCAGAGTGGGTGTTCTGCAGGGACAGATAGAGGGGTGGGGAGAAGAGTTTGAAATGGCAGCAGGAGTTACCTGAGGCTATCACCCAGCAGGATGCTGGCCACAGTGGACCAAGCTAGGAAGGGGGAGGGGGCTCATCCGGCAGCCTCCTGGCCGCCAGGTCTGACCAGTTGATTTACCATTTTCACTGGCCCCACCCCATGTACAGGCAAGCTCAGATCTAAGGAATGGCAGCAGGTGGCACTCGATGCTGAGCATCCATCCTGTGAAATGTTGCAAAGTTTCACAAAAGCTTCTATCTCTTGGCTCTGCAGAGCCAACATCTGTACATGGGGGAGAGTCCATCTTAGGGTCCCAAACACCTCAAGGTTACAGGCTTAATATATCAATTATGTTTAAATATAAAAATAAAAGTTTCTATGTGCCTGACTTCAGGATCCAAAGGGAAGGATTTGAATAACCTTGATGGGCAGGCACTTTCTTTTTCAATGTAGGCTATTATCACATGTTCAGGCCAAGCTCCATGGTTTTGTTCTTCTCACTTGCAAAGTCAATAGCAGTTGACAGAGGCTTGTTAAACTTTTAAAACTACAAAACCTGTTAAAATTGCAGATTGGCTTCAGGGAGGGGGGATGAAAATAAATGCCAAGAACCAGGCGGATGCACAGCAGAGTTTGGCACCCTGTCCAGAGACATGTGTTGTAGGCATGGGACAGGCAGGGCCCCGTTTGTTGTTAAGGGCAAATGAAAGCGCTCCCGTGTGCCCACATTAGGCACCTAAGCTGTTGTTAAGTCCTTGCAGGAACCAGGGGCTGATTAAGGAGGCGATGCAGGACCAGGGACAGAAGGCAAATGGGGTGCATGAGGAGCGGTTGTTCCTCTAGGACATGATCCTGAAAGCGCAAAAGAAAACCATTCCCATGAAGAGGAAAGGTAGCAAAAGGTCTGGCAAGCCCTCCTGGCTCAATAGGATCATTGCAGTCCTCTTGAAAAAAGAAAAAGACGTACACACAGTGGAAGCTAGGGACAGTCCTCAAGGAGCACTATACAACAGTGGACCACACT
>NW_005842166.1:1837009-1838872 GCF_000455745.1 Alligator sinensis | reverse complement strand
TGGTAGGGAAATGATTAGGAAAGCTAAGGTGGTGGCTGAGTTTAAGTTAGCCAAGGGAGTCGAGGACAATAAGATGTCCTTCTTTAGGTATGTAGGGATCAGAAGGAAAACAAATGGAAGCATGGGCCCCCTGCTTAACACCTCAGGACAGCTGGTAATGGACACTCAGGAAAAAACTGAACTCCTCAATGCACACTTTGCTTTGGTATTTCACCAGATCAAGGGGAAAGACAAGTGAGATAAGAATCACAGGGGGCATGGTGGGAATGACAGCCTTCCCACTGTGGATGCTGATCTGGTGCAAAACCACCTAGAAAAGCTAGACCTTTATAAGTCAGCAGGATGAGATGGACTTCACCTGAGAGTGCTGATGGAGCTGGCTGAAGTCATTGGGGAACCCCTGGCAAAGCTCTTTCAGAATGCGTGGCACACAGAGGAGATCCCTAAGGATTGGAAGAGGGCCAACATTGTGCCCATCTTCAAGAAGGGGTAAGAGGGAGGACCCGGGCAACTATAGGAGAATGAGCCTAATCTCCATCCCAGGGAAAATCCTGGAAAAACTCATGGGTTTTCCATGAGTTAAAGAATCTATGTGCGATACACTTGCAGAAGGTAAGATTCGGAACAACAGCAGCATGGCTTTGTCATGGGTAGGTCTTGTCTTACCAATCTCATCTCCTTCTACAACTAGGTCTCTCATCACCTGAACATGGGAGACGTGGTAGATGTTATACACCTAGACTTCCAAAAGGTTTTTGATCTAGTTTCCCATGAGATCCTTTTGGAAAGATTGGAAGATTGTGGGCTCAACTGCTCAAGTGGGTGGAAAGCTGACTGCATGGTAGGACCCAGAGAGCTCTCATGAATGGATCTGTCATCCTGGTGAGAAGTGGACAGTGGTGTTCCTCAGGGGTCCATGCTTGGACCAGTGCTTTTGAATATCTTTATCAATGATTTGGATGTGGGAGTGAGAATCTCGCTGGCCAAGTTTGCAGACAACACCAAGTTATGGAGGAGCATGGCCATGCCATAAGTTAGGCATGGACCTGGACCAGATGAAGTTCAACATTCAGAAGTGTAAGGTGCTCCATAGGGGTGCAAACAATCCCCAACATACCTACAGGCTTGATGGTGACAATTTGACTTGCACCATGGCCAAAAGGGACCTAGGGATAGTGATTGACCATCATATGAATATGAGCTGGCAATGCAATGCTGTGACTAGCAGGGCAAACAACACACTGGCATGCATTAACTGTTGCATTTCATGCAGAACTAAGGACATGATATTCCTGCTTACTCTGCACTGGTGAGACTGCAGCTGGAGTACTGCATCCAGTTCTGGGCACTGCACTTCAACAAGGGCTTGGAAAAACTTGAGAGGGTCCAGAGAAGAGCCACTCGTATGATCGGGGAGGCAGAGGGATGCTCTGGAGCTGCTGGGATCTTGCAATGGAGGTAGCTTTCTCCGGAGCCAGGGCAGAGCCGCAATCTGTAGCCTGCATGCTCTGGGTAGGGGGGCGCAGGCAGGCAGATCTGCCCCTGCTCCAGACCAGGCTGTCATTGCTGCAAGGAGCTGGGGCAGAGCTGTGATTCCATAGTTTCATAGTTTTAGGGTCGGAAGGGACCTAATAGATCTTCTAGCCCGACCCCCCGCCAGGGCGGGAGAACAACAAAAGAACCCTAAACAAAAACCGGGACTCAAATGAGTCCAGCCAGGTAGGTATCCAGCCTCTTCTTAAAGATCCCCAGGGTAGGGGCCAGCACCACCTCCCTTGGAAGTTGGTTCCAGCTCCTAGCCGCCCTAACTGTGAAGTAGTTTTTTCGGATGTCCAATCTGTACCTCCTCTCCATCAACTTGTG
>NW_005842166.1:1835918-1836821 GCF_000455745.1 Alligator sinensis | reverse complement strand
TAATCTGCTCTGCAGGTTCCGTTAGCCTTCCTGGTATCAGATGGCAGCAGTGCATAGGGCAGCCCATGGTCAGCCTGTAACCCAATATCAAGACTGTGATGGAGGAATGTTCACGACAAGGTCCTGTTAGCCCTGCCAACCATGACCTCGCATTGTCGGCCCATGTTCATCTTGGAGTCAATAATGACACCAAGATCCCTTTCCGCCTCCGTGCTCTCAAGTAGGGAGTTCCCCATCGTATAAGTGTGCTGCTGGTTCCCACTACCCAAGTGCAGCACCCTGCACTTGTCCGTATTGAAACACATCCTGTTCCTGTTTGCCCACCCCTGTAACCTATCCAGATCCTTCTGCAATCTCTCTCTCCCTGCTAGCGTGCTCACCTCCCCCCAAATTTTGGTGTCAACATTCCCTGCCTGTGCACCCCTGCCCAGATCATGCAGACTACAGATCCCAGCTCTACCCTAGCTGTGGAGTAAGCTACCCCCATTAATAAATCAGCAGCACCCTTCCCTGCTCTGCCATGTGCCCCATCAGCACGCTGGGGCTAGTCTCCATGGCAACCCCAGCCTTGTGCTTTCATGCACTGCTGTGGCTGGGTCTCCAGGGAGACTGGCCCCAGCCATGCACAGGGGCAGCTGGGAAATGGAGTCCACTGCCATATGGATCCAGCCTGTGGGCCAGACTTTGCCCGTCCCTGGTCTAAACCTGGTTTCCTATATATCTTGATCCTGCCAGACTTTCCAGATCATAGAAAACTAGGGTTGGAAGAGACCTAAGGAGGTCATATAGTTCAACCCCCTGATCAAAGCAGGACCATCCCCAACTAGATCATTCCAACCAAGGCTTTGTCTAGCTGGGTTTTGAACCCCCCCCCCCCCCCCCCGCAGCGCCCCCACCCACCCC
>NW_005842166.1:1833011-1835887 GCF_000455745.1 Alligator sinensis | reverse complement strand
GGATAGAGCTTCTACAACCTCTTTGAGTAACCTGTTCCAGTGCTTTATTACCCTTCTAGTGAAAAAGTTCTTCCTCATATCTAACCAAAATTTCCTTTGCTGCATCTTAAGACCATTGATCCTTGTTCTATCTGCCACCACTGAGATAGTTAAAACACTACTATTAAAACCATCTGACAGGTGGTTCAAAAGAGGATGGAGTTAGACTGTCTCAGTCTTTTCTTCTCCAGACTAAATAAGCCCAGGTCCCTCAACCCCTCCTCATAAGTCATGTGCCCCAGACCACTAACCATTTTTGCCCTCCACTACTGCACTCTCTGTAATCTGTCCACATCCTTTTGGGGGGAGGGGAGGCAAAACTGGGCACAGAACTCCAGTTGTGGCCTCACCAGCCCTGAATAAGGGGAATAATCACTGCCCTTGCCCTGCTGGCAACACTCCTACCAATGCAACTCAGGATCCTGTTAGCCTTCTTGCCAGCAAGGGGACACTGTTGGCTCATATTCACTGTAGCCCCCAGGTCCTTTTCTGCAGAGCGGCTGCCTAGTCAGTAGGGCTGTGCAAAGCTTTGGGTGGTGATTCGATTTGGAGGAGATTCAGCCCGATTTGGTGGCTGAATCTCCAAATCCAAATTGAATCAGGGGACCAATTAAAAGTCCAAATTGATTCAAAGCTATCCGAATCTTCAGAAAAGATTGGGCGGGGGAGGGTGCATGGGGGGAAGGGGACCATGGGGGGACCCCCTGCTCCCCATATGCTCCCCCAGCCTCACCCCTGCATGGCTGCCCCCTCCCACCCCAGCTCAGTACTTTAAAAAAAGCACCAGTGCTCACTGGGTGCTGCCAGGTGGGGGGGGGGCAATCCCTGATGCCCCCAGTCCCCCCCATGGGTGCTGCACCCGGGCCAGCTCTTGCCCTTTAAGAAAAAAAAACCCAGAAAAAAGTCCCGGGCTCACCACTCCTGCAGCAGCCTTGGGGCTTTGGAGGCTCATGAAGAGCCCCCTATATGGTGCAGGGAAGTGGGTCGTGACTAGGCGGGGAGGGTAGTAGAGCCGCAGGGGGGGGGGGTGTCAGGTGTTTTTACTGGTTTTTTTTGTTTTTTGTTTTCTCTGCCAGGCAGGCAGGGCAGCCATTGGCACACTGGGAGACAGGTGGGGGATGGGCCTAACTTGGTTGATTCAGAGATTTAGCAGCAGCCGAATCTCCAAATCAGATTCAGTTGAATCAAATTGGGACAGTGTTTCAAATCACCGAATCAAATCACTGTCCCCCGAATCCGTCAAATCCAAAGTGAATACTAGCCGCTTCACACGGGCCTACTAGTCAGTCAGTCCCCAGGCTGTAACGGTACGTTCAATTGTTCCATCCTAAGTACAGGACTTTGCACTTGTCCTTATTGAACCTCATGAGATTTCTTTTGGTCCAATTCTTCAATTTGTCTAGGTCTCTTTGAATCCTAACCCTACCCTCCAGTGTATCCCCACAGCTTGGTGTCATCTGCAAACTTGTTGAGGGTGCACTCCATCCCATTTTCTAGGTTGTTGTTGAAGATATTGAACAAAACTGGCCTGAGGACTGACCCCTGAGGCACTCCACTTGAGATCAGCTGCCAACTAGACATCAAGACATTGACTACTACCTTCTGAACCTTATAATCCAGACCGTTTTCTATCCACCTTACAGTCCATTCATCCAACTGTTACTTCCTTAGCTAGCCTGTGAGACTGTTGAGAGACTGTACCAAAAGCCTTGTGAATTCAAGGTATATCACATCCACTGCTCTGCCCACATCCACAGAGCCAGTCATCTCATCATAGAAGGCCATCAGGTTGGTCAGGCATGACTTGCCCTTAGTGTGTCCAAGCTTCTTCTCCTCCAAGTACTTAGAAATGGATTCCTTGAGGAGCTGCTCCATGACTTTTTCAGTGCCTGAGATGAGGCTCGCCAATCTGTATTTCCCTGGATCCTCCTTTTTCACTTCCTCAAATATGGGTACTATATTTGCTAGGGCTGTGCGAAGCTTCAGGTACTGATTCAATTCAGAGGAGATTTGGCCCAATTCGGTAGCCAAATCTCTGAATCCAAATCAAATCAGGGGACCAGTTGAAAGGTCTGAATCAATTCAGAGCTCTCCAAAGCAATTTGGAAAAGATTTGGAGAGTTTCAGTGATTCAGGCAGTCCCTACCCACTGCAGCAGGGAGCCGGAGCTGGACCCAGAGCTGGTAAGTAGGAGGGAGGGGAGGGGAGGCTGGAGGAGCAGAGAGGGGACCATGGGGGGACCCCTGCCAGGTCCCATCCCCTGCCCCCCCTCATGGCTACTCCACCCACCTCAGCTCCCGGCCCTCTAAAAAAAAATCCCCCACTCATGGGTTGCTGCCAAGTGGGGGGGTGATCCCTGGTGCACCCTACTGTCCCATGCTGTGTGGGGGGCTTTGCCACAAGCCCCCCAATCCCTGCTCGCTGCCCCAGCCCCTCCCATGGCTGCCCTGCCCACCCCAGCTTCCGGCCCTTTAAGGAAAAAAACAAAACAAAAAAAACCCGAATTCACCGGCTGCTGCAGTGACCTCAGGGTTTCTGGGGGCCCATGAAAGAGTCCCCCCATCCCACATGGGTCAGTGGGGATCACCCCCCACCCTTGCTGGTCAGCAGCTCATGAGTCAGGGCTCACATGAGTTTGGGGATTTTATTGTTATTTAAAGGGCCAGGATCTGGGGTGGATGGTGCTGGGAGAGCGGGCAGGCATTGGGGGACTTGTGGCAGAGCCCCCACACATGGTGTGGAGCAGTGGGGGGGGGGCAGCAGGGATCACCCCCCCCACCCAGCAGCAGCCAGTGAGTGGGGGGTTTTTTTTTTTTTTTTTTAAAAAACCAGGGGCC
>NW_005842166.1:1828681-1832956 GCF_000455745.1 Alligator sinensis | reverse complement strand
CCCAAATCATTTGGGGCCAGTGATTGGGATCACTGAATCAAATCACTGTCTCCCGAATCAGTCAAATCAAAAGCGTATACTAGCCGCTTTGCACAGGCCTAATATTTGCAGTTTTCCAATTGTCCAGAACCTCTTGCAATTGCCGTGCATTTTCAAACGGGATGGCCAGTGGTTCTACAATCACATCAGCCAACTCCCTCAGCATGCTTGGGTGCATCCCATCCGGCCCCATGGACTTGTATATGTTCAGCTTTTCTAAATAGTCCCTAACCCCTTCTTTTACCATTGAGGGCTGCTCATGTTCTTCCCAAATTGTGCTGCCTGGTGCAGTACTTTGGGAGTTGACCTTGCCTGTGAAGACTGAGGTGAATCAGTACTTCAGCCTTTTCCTTATCATCTGTCACTAGGTTGCCTGCCCCCATTGAGTAAGGGACCCACACTTTCCCTGATGTTCCTCTTGTTAATGACATACTTGTAGAAGCCCTTGTTCTTACCCTTCACATCCCTTGCTAGCTGCAACTCCGGTTGCGCTTTGGCCTTCCCGACTTCATCCCATCACGCCCAAGCAATATTCTTATACTCTTTCCTAGTTGTTTGTCCGAGTTTCCACTTATAAGCTTACTTTTTGTGATTTAACTTACTGAAGAGTTCCCTGCTGAGCCAAGCTGGTCTCCTGCCATACTTGCCCATCTTCCTGCACTTTCAGTAAGGCTTCTTTAAAGCACAGCCAGCTCTCTGGGACCCCTTTCCCCCTTAGACTGGCTTTCCAGGGGATCCTGCCCATGAGTTACCTGAGTGAGTCAAAGTCTGCTTTTCTGAAGTCCAGGGTCCTTACTCTGCTGCTCTCCATCCTTTTTTTTCCTTAGGATCCTGAACTCTATCATCTCATGGTTGCTGTTGCCCAAGTTGCCATGTACTATTACATTCCCCTCCAATTCTTCCCTGTTTGTGAGCAACAGGTCAAAAAGAGCAGGCCCCCTAATTGGCCACTCCAGCACTTGCACCAGGAAGCTGTCCCCAACACTCTCAAAAAACTTCCTGGATTGCCTGTGCACTGCTGTATTGCCCTTCCAGCAGATGTCAGGATGAAGTCTCCCATGAGAACCAGGGCCTGTGATTGGGAAGACTGCTTTTTGTTTGAAAAAAAACCAAACCCACCCACCTCATCCTCCTGGTCTGGTGGTCTACAGCAGACGTCCACCATGACATCACCCTGGTTACTTTCCCCTCTAATTTCAACCCAGAGACTTTCAACAGACCTATCTCCAGTTTCATCCTGGAGCTCTGAGCAATCATACAGCTCCTTTTACATATAGCACAACTCCTCCTCCTCCTCTTCCCTGCCTGTCTTTCCTGAACAGTGTGTACCCATCCATGACAGTGCTCCAGTCATGTGAGCTCCCCCGAGTCTCTGTTATTCCAATCATGTCATAGTTCCTTGACTATGCAAGGACTTCCAGTTCTTCCAGCTGTTTTCCAGGCTCTGTGCATTCATGTACAGGCACCTGAGGTAACTAGCCTATTGCCCTAATTTCTCAGGAAGAATAAGAAAGCCTCCCCTGTTTACCCCTCCTGCTTGCACTTCCTCCAGGTCACCCACTTCCCCACTTACCTCAGGGTGTTGGTCTCCACCCCCTGACAAACATAGTTTAACACTTTCTTAACTAGGTTATCAAGCCTGTCTGTGAAGATGCTCTTCCTTAGGGGTGTGCAAAGCAGGCTCTATTTGATTTGGATTTGGATTGGCCATGGGGGGACCCCAGGTGCTCCCCCAAACTCTGGAGGCACCAGTCGCTAAGCTGGGGAGGGGTGGGGAGGGAGGGGGCAGTGCACTCTCCGGCGAACCGGGAAGTGGACAGAAAGTGCATCTGATTCACTTCTGGGTCTGCTGCTGAGTGCATTGGGGAGTTCCCCCATGCTCCTGTGGGACACTCCATGCACCCCAGCATCGCAACATTCATGAGCTGCCTGCTACCTAGAGGTATATAGAAAAAACATTTAAAGCCGTGTCTATGTCCAAATCTCCAAATCTTTCTGAAGCTCTCCAAGTCAATTCGAAGGGATCCGATTCAATTTGGAGAGATTAAAGGGTCCTCTAATTCGATTCAGATTTGGAGATTCAGCCACCAAATCGGGCTGAATCTCCGCCAAATTAAATCAGGGACCAAAGCTTTGCATAGCCCTACTCTTCCCTCTTTTCAGCCGGTGCATCCCATCTCTTCCTAGCAATCCTTCCTCTTGGAAGAACATCCATGATCAAAGAAGCCAAAGCCTTGCTGTGGATACCACCTGCACAACCATGCATTGATCTCTATGATGCACCCATTCCTAACTCAGCCCTTCCCCTTGACCAGAAGGATCAAGGAGAATACCACCTGAGCCCTTGTCCCCTTCACCCTTGCATCCAGAACCCTATAGTCCTTTTTGATCCACTCAGGGTCTCCCCTGGCAGTATCATTGGTGGCCACATGGATGAGCAGCACGGGATAGTACTCAAAGGGCCAGATGAGTTTTGGGAATCCAACCATGACATCTGATAACCGGGCCCTGGGCAAGCAAACTAGGACCTTCATTTGTCCTTTAGGAGTTGCACCTCATAGCTCAAATATCCATTTCCTGGTGGGGTGGCCTAAGTAAAAGCTAAGGAGCAATAAACAGATGTAACCATGCATTCTGTTTTGGCAGGGTTTTCTTACTGGCAGATTCTCCTCTAAAACCATAACATCTCTTTCTTGCCTTCCTACAACTTAAGCCATGCATCCTCACTTACTTTTACTATCAACATTTCTGGGATTTTGAAGTAGCAATGGCTATTCTGCTATGGACAGAGAGCAGTAGCTGATTATGTTAGTCTGAAGTCAGAATACAGATGCACTTTATAGACTAACTAAATTATAAACTTGCATAAGCAAAAGCTTACTTCATCAGATCATAACCTCTGTGTCAGAAGAGCTGCTAACCGCATGCTCCCATTCTTTTCTGCATAGAAAAAGCACACTAAAGTACAGCCAGTCTAAAACTGATGAAGCAAGCCATTGCTTACAAAAGCTTATGAATCTCTGATTTTGTCTATACAGTGCAACCCTGCCTTATTATATACCATACCTTCTATTATATTATGGTTCTTTTCAGTTGAAACCCTTTGGAGAAGGGTCCTATGTTCACCAGCCTTTTGCTGCTGAAATTAGCACTCATATCCTATTAAAATTCAGGGCCTGAACCTAATAGGTAACACTAAGAAGAGTCACTGTGACTAGGAAGACAGGATATCTTTCAAAGCCAAGTTTGCAAAGTACATGCTTAATAATAATCCAGTGAAAAGAAAGCTCTTTGGAAAGGCATCTGACTTCTCCTACTAAGGGAAAAAATATGTGCTGTCAGTGGCTTGGCAGGATTCAGAAGGGGTTAACCTTTCTGCACTCAAATTCAACCAAAGAGAGAATTTTGGAGTGGGCATTGGGATTAGACCTAAGATGACATTTTTAGGTCACACACAAACATTTCCAATCATGACCTTTTTTAACAAAATGGTGTGTTTTATACTGTAAGCGCTGAACATTCCACAATTGCTGTGTTTAATAAATACAGCAGGGGCTCCTAGGAGACTGAATGGGGCTGAATGAATGAAGTATGTGAGACATCTGAAACCCATTAGTTGGAGCAAACTGTTAGCAAGGCAGGAATTCTTCTCTTTTTAAAAATATTTATACATTTTGCTTTAATGTCAGGCCAACATCTTATTTGGGGTTATGTTCCAGTGGAAGGAAAGGTGTGTCAGAGGGAAGTGCAGGGGGAGGGGAGGCACATTTTTGGTCTAGTCTCAAAAAGAGAAGAGGGGCCATGTGGCTTTAGTAACCTGAATTTATTTTGCTAAATTAACCAAGTTCAAAGAAGTTACAGTCATGTTCCCCTAACTTTGGAGCCAACTAGGGGAGCAGCATTAAGCGTTCATTTTATGTAGAAGCTGAGGACTCACCAGATAGGAGGGCCCATCACCAAATAGGAGAATGGTGGATGCCTGGAATCGTAGTGTATTCAGTCTGTTTCTGATATGTAGAAGAGAATACTAGCATGCGGCCAGCACATTCTCTTACACATAGAGGGCTGTGTGCACACAAATCATCATCCTTGCACCAGCAGGAAGTTCCTTCTTTCACACCCACTCTTTTCAGTGCTCTCTGAATTAAGGGTCCATTCAAACATTTTTCTTGTGATGCACTAATGGTCACATCCACCAATAGACCCTAAGAGAGAGAAAACTGGAAAGTAATTTTA
>NW_005842166.1:1812473-1828671 GCF_000455745.1 Alligator sinensis | reverse complement strand
AAGAGTGTAATACCGGAGGAAGGTTAATATCTATTTAGAAGGAACTCTCCACCAAACAATAGCAAACCTTTTTGCTAAAAGGAATACCAGTGCTATGATTAACAATACTGGCAGTTAAATGGGTGATCACCTGGCTTCACTGTTTACACAGCATTGAGATGAATTGAGCAGTTCACATCTCATGAAACTATATTCTTGGGCTGTCTGCATCACGATTCCAGGAGACCAAACAATCCTGGTCACATTAGGAATGTTTCCATAGAAGCCAAAAAGGCTACAATTCTCGTTCTCTCTCCCTTTCACCCCCTCCCCACTTCCCCATCTCTCATCTCTTCCCTATCTCTCCCACCCCCCTCTCCCCCCCCCCTCTCTCTTTCTTCTCTCTCTTTTCTTCTTCCTCCATGATTTCAGTATAAATGTTTCAGGTTTGCAGTAGGTCTGTGTTCGAGTACTGGCTTAATACTTAAAATGTTGTTACCTGTCTGTTTCCTGGTTTTGAGCTTAAGTACTCTCTTAACCATGTGAAGTGTTGTTGTTTTTTCACACTGTCCTGCTGCTTCTGCTTGTTGCAATTTTTGCTATCCATGTTTTCTCTCTCTCTTTCCCCCCCCCCCCCACTTTCTCTTTCTCTCTCTAAAAAATAAAAACAGTCCAAATTCCACAAAAATTGTCAGGGCGAGAAGTGTTACAATGGTTCAGCACCACAGCCCAGCTCCGCTTGCTGCTCCATTTAGGGTATGTCCCAGATGGATACCAAGGGCAGAGATAACCCAGGAACATCCAGAAATCTCTCAGACTTTCTATATTTCTCTAACAGTTTTTACACTGGGAGGCAATGTCCAGGCAATTTTTTAGCATCTTCCTTCTGCCCTCTTTGCCTCTTCCTCCTCTCCCATGTACTCTCTCCTCTCTTCTTTCCCAAGAGAAACATGAACTTCAAGCCACTTCAGATTAGAAAATCCAGGAAGTACCAGAAGGTCAGGGAAGGCAGGTTTTCCCAACTATAGAAAAAGCTGGGTACTTTTCAAAGGAAGAGCCTTAGATCTCAGTAGACTCTGTTTGGATGCAGCTGTTGAGATTTTCCTTTATGGCTGAATGTGGAGATATGGGAAAATGTACAAGCACAGTACAACTCCCTCTGAATAGATGAGCTCCACCTGCAAGCCACCCACTGTTAGAAACAATAAAGGTGACAGCACCCTCTTATGCAGCATAAATGGAGCAGTGCTGCTGTTATGTACCCATGTGTAGGCAATTTTGCCTAGGGGTTAGTTAACTAAAGCACAGGTGTAGTCCAGGCCAGTTTCCCAGGAAGCTGGCATCGGGTGGGTTATGGTGTTGGAATTGGATTCAGAAGCCATAGCCAAAGTCAGGACAAGCTGAGATCAGAAGTCAAAGCCAGAAATAAGGTAAGCCAAGGGTTAACCAAGATCAGAAGCCAAAAGGCAGAGTTAGAGGTCAAACCAAAATCATGAGCAGGGAACTAGTATCAGGAAATACCAAGGGAATTCCAGAGCCAGGAGTCAAAACAAGAAGATGAACAGGGTACCACATGGAAGGTCAGGAGCAAGATCTTTCATCTTTTCCTGGACAAGAAGACTTCAGTTTGGACTTGGCTTTTAAGGACTGGAGCAGGTGGGGCCTGCTGCCTGTGGATGCCTTGATTGCCTCACTCAGCCCAGCAGAGTAGGCTGCTGCTCAATGCTTGCTGCAGGGGGCACAGGGATGACTTGCCCTGATATCTTGATTGGGAGTGGCTTGGTCCAGGGTTCTGGCTTGCCCTTGTTACAACCCTCCAGTGACAATGAGTGATAGTAGCAGCAGTGAAGCAGTGTCCCCCAGGGGTGGTGAGAAGCAGTGGCAGTGGGAATGGAAGCAGCGCCTCTCACTGGGGGCCAGGAATGGTGGTAGTGCTGGCAGAGCTGTGCTCCCCCCTCCCGCCCTCCCCCGGTGGTTGTAAGGCTATCAAGTTCATCCTTTTGACTGTGATAACGTGTTAATAGTTGGCTTTGGTGGAATACTGAGTACTAAGTGTTTTCTTAATATAGTTTATTGAAACCATTTCCCCTCCCCCCCTTTAATAAGCCCTGTTTAGGTTACTATATTTTGTGACTAGTGAGGTTTGTTCAATTTGGAACACCCAGGCAGCATTTTTTTTTCTCATGTTTCTGGGTTGGACTCAAGCAAAAATAGAAGATTTGTGTAAAAACCCCTAAACTGAAATCAGCTCTTGTTACTGCCATACAATGCCTGGCACAAGGGTTACAACGGGATCACAATTTCAGTGGAGCTGTAAAGGGGAGCTGAAGTTTTTGTGAGCATCTAGATGTCCTGACTCAACTATGTGTGTATATATGCCAAAAGTGATGATAGGGGGAAATGCCCCCTCCCCCAGCATCCTGGGAGAATGGCTCTGGGGACCATAGTGGGAGTGGGAGTTGCATGAGAGTGCTATCAACATGAGCAGGGCTTTCATCCTCACACCTAGAGGAAGAACAGGTCTGAAAAAAGCAAATAAAACAGCAGTCTCTGGAAATATATTGTAAGGGTAGAGTGCAAGTTACAGCACCTGGCTTCCTTCAGGTCCTAAAGCCCCCAAGGGAAAGCAAGAGCTACTCAGCTGCACAGGGCTTTCAGGCAGGTCAAAGAGCAAACTATCCACAGCAGCTGCAGGGGAGAAGAGTCTCACAGAAGCTCCTGGTACCTCTATAGTGCCACACTCTTTGAACAATGGGCTCACTCATAGACATCTCCCTTCCTTCCCGCCCACTTTTACTCTGCAGTCAAGCTCCCTAAATCAATGCCCTTCTACCAAGTTATCCAGAAGTTTCCCTCACAGTTTCACACTCTGTTCTGGCTCGATGCACCTTGTTCCTACTCCCCGTCTGTCTTCCTAGTCTGTCCCTACCCTTTCCTTGTTTCCCTCTAGATCTCTCTAGATGTCCTTCTAGCTCCTACTCTAACCCCTGGACCCTAAAGCTAGCCTGAGTGCCTTAAACTTAATTGTAGCTCCCTGAGGTTCCCTCAGTCACCTCTCTCTTGCTGGTATCTGGCTCAGTTATGCTACCCTGCCCCTTCCCCCCCATCTCCATGGGTGGCCATGGTCCCTGTCATCTGTTTATT
Organism: Alligator sinensis; assembly: GCF_000455745.1. Lineage (NCBI taxonomy): Eukaryota > Metazoa > Chordata > Crocodylia > Alligatoridae > Alligator > Alligator sinensis. Next base: position 1,825,548 of record NW_005842166.1, on the reverse strand, counting down.
GTCTCAGGTGCAGGAGGTCTTCCTGGTGAATCAGTAGCTTCTCCCGCACCAGAGGTAAAGTCCCTATAGTCATACGCTGAGTGTGACTACATTTTTCTAGCTGCATGAGGCTGTAGATCAGCGATGCTCAGCCCACAGAAAGTTAGCTTATAAGTAGTGGAAACTTGAAGAAATAACTAGGGAAGAATATAAGAGCATTGCTCGGGTATGCAGGGATGAAGTCAGGAAGGCCAAAGCACAACTGGAGTTACAGCTAGCAAGGCATGTGCATGGTAACAAGAAGGGTTTCTACAAGTATATCGGTAGCAAGAGGAAGATCAGGGAAAGTGTGGGTCCCTTACTGAACGGGGTGGCAACCTTGTGACAGAGGATGCATAAAAGGCTGAAGTGCTCAATGTCTTTTTTGCCTCCATCTTCACAGGCAAGGGCAGCTCCCAGACTATTACACCTGGCAGCACAGTTTGGAGAGGAGATGAGCAGCCCTCAGTGGTGAAAGAACAGGTTAGGGACTACTTAAAAAAGCTGGATGTATACAAGTCCATGGGGGCAGATACGAAGCACCCAAGGGTGCTGAGGGAGTTAGCTGATGTGATTGCAGAGCCATTGGCCATCATTTTTTTTAAACTCATGCTGATCAGAAGTCCTGCGTGATTGGAAAAGGACAAACATTGTGCCCATATTTAAGAAAGGGAAAAGGAAGATCCAGGGAACTACAGACAAGCCAGCCTCATCTCAGTCCCGGGAAAAATCATGGAGTAGATCCTCAAGGAATCCATTTATAAGCACTTGGAGGAGAAAAGATTGATTAGGAACAGTCCGCATGGATTCACCAAGGACAAATCATGCCTAATCAACCTGATTGCCTTTTATGACAAAGTGACTGGTTCTGTGGATGTGGTGTACCTTGATTTTAGCAAGGCTTTTGGTACAGTCTCCCACAACATTCTCACAGGCAAGCTAAAGAAGTATGAGTTGGATGAATGGTCTATAAGCTGGATAGAAACCTGGCTGGAGCATCAGGCTCAGAGAGTTGTAATCAATGGCTCAATGTCTAGTTGGCAGCCTGTATCAAGTGGAGTCCCCCAGGGATAAGTCCTGGAGCCAGTTTTGTTCAATGTCTTCATAAACAACCTGGAAGATGGCATAGAGTACACACTTAGCAAGTTTGCAGATGACATTAATCTGGGGGCAGTAGTAGATGCACTGGAGCAAAGGGATAGGATTCAGAGTGACCATGACAAATCGGAGGATTTGGCCAAAAAGGAATATCATGAGGTTCAACAATGCCAAGTGCGAAGTCCTGCACTGAGGATGGAATAAGCCCATGCACCATACAGGCTGGAGGCAGCCATCAGCGGGGCTGCAGGTAGCCCCTGTGGGACCCATGTGACCTCTGTTGGGGGGGTTGTAGCCCTGTGGGGGGGCAGAAAAACATAGGTATTTAGAATTCATTTTATTATGATGATAGAGGCAATGGCAGGCTTCCAATTTGCTTTAACACTGTAGGTATATCAATAAAACACTGCCCTACTGATCGCTGTCTCTCTGTCTCTCACTCTCTCTCTATATATAGTGGTCTTTATTCTAATGGTGGAGGAACATGGATTTTGGAGTATTTTAGAGTGACCCTGGGATTTTTTTATAAGGATTTTTTCAGTTTTCAAATAGGAAACATCAAAATTCCTGCTAGGGAGACAGGTGGCAGGACCCAGGCAGAGGAGCCTGTTCAGAGGACTACAGCTTGGACCCAGCTGGAGCTGGCTGACCTCCTGGCCAGATGGGGCCAAGAGGACATGCTCAAAGCAGGCCACCACACTAAGAACATCTTTGGAGCAATAGTTGCCCAGATGGCTGGGCAGGTGGCACCCATGGCAGTAGTACTGCACAGAGGCCAACTCTGCAGCCACAGCTCACTGACAGCTGGCCCAGAAGGACAGATGCCTCTACTGGCTGTGCAGTCCCCACCCACGGCCGGTGCACAGTGGGTCACAGCCAGACAGCAGCCCCCACTGCCAGACTGCTGCAGTGGGTAAAGGGTGCAGGGGTCACTCCAAGTTAGGGCTGCTTCAGCAGTCCAGCTGGCACAGAGGGTAGTGTCCCCAGGTACCAACTGGCCTGGCCCCAGAAGCTCCTGAGAGTGAGTAGCCTTGAGCTACTTGACAGGGCAAAGCAGCTTTTTATACTGCTAGGGACAGCAAAAGTGCTGGCCCCAGCACTAGCTCCCCCTGGCAGCAAATCCAGGAGGAGCCAGGAAGGGTTATTTTGCCCCAAGCGGTAAAATTTGCTGCACGCCAAAGTGCATGTCCAGGCACATGCGCTGAGGCAAAAAGCTCCGGCTCAAATTTGCACCACTTCTATTTTGAACTGCTGCAAGCGCACATGCTTGCATATGTGGGTGCACCTTTGATAAGACACTACATTGCATACATTTCAACCTCCTGTTCACTTCCACAGCTGAGCTGTGTGTTTCTTTCCCATTTCCTATGATTCCTGTTTCTTCACCAGCCTTAAATATCTGGCAAACATCACCAAATGGGGCCTCAAACAGTTCACCCAAAATCCATCTGTTGGCCCCTTTCTTAACCCATTACATATGAATAGTATGGTCCCCACCCTCCATGAGGTGAGGCAGACCTGGTTACCCTGCACCTCGTTGGCACAGAAATGTTTTAAGGATCCCAGGACTTGTGACAAGAATGCCTGGCTCCAGTCATGAGCGGGGAGCTAATTAGCACATGGATCCTTTGTGAGGGGTATCTGGACTACACATACATACTGAGCAGTTCTGAGATGTGGGTCACCGTGGCTTGAAATGTTATTGACTCTGGTGGGCCCCCGCCCAATGAATAATATGGTAAATTATGAGTCTTTTGGCTTTAGGCTAATATCATGGACAGTTTGTACTTTATATACTTATCTGGAAGGGGAGAAACTATGATCAACCAGGGAGATACCTTGTGGGTTTTGGCCCAGATGGTTTTACTTACCTGGCAGAGGAGATACCCTTCTTCTCCGCCTTGAATGACTTAATGTCGTTAGAAAATTAAGACCTGTTATTTGCATTGCAGAAAGGCTAACCCTTGTGAGAGTCTACAAATACCTCCAAATGTGAGGATCTTGACTACGCTATTTATAGTGAAATATTTCTAAGCTGCTCTCCAAACGAAAGTGCTTCATGCAGATTGGATCTGGAATGCTTTATCTAATCTGAGCTTTAGACTGTTGAGATGTTGCTGTTGCCGAGTCCTCCCATAGTGCAGCTGTCCCACCTCCAGCATCACACTGACCTGTGTGTGACAACCACAGTTGTCCTATGTTAGTTTGTTTTTAATCTGTCTTGCTGTAATCATTTTGCTGTAGCTCCATATGTCTTTAGTCTCTCCCTGAGACGATTATTTGGGAACTATGTTGAATAGTTTAATAAAGTGGAGAGAAATTACTCCCACTGCATTTTCTCTCATGGAAAAATGTGGATTTGGGGTTACTTTATTTTTTTTCACTGAAAATTGAGGATTTTTTCTAAATGAGAGAGAACCAGGATTCCCTGCTGATGGCAGTAGCAAAAAAATTGTTAGTCAGTTCAAGGAAGAGAGTACTGAGGGGCTCATTAATGCCAACAGGGAATTTGGACATTCAGCTGACAATCTGGTCCTGAATGGTGAAACCAACACGGTGTATTCTCCTCTAGTTTGCAGGTTTCCCTTTCCAGAAGAACGTATAGAAACCCCTTCCCCCTCCACCACTCAAATGGCCTTCATCTGCACATCCGGTCTCACTGAGAGCAGCGATATCGATGTTGTATCACAAGAGTTCTTGGGCAATGATAGCTGTTCTACATTCAGGTCTGTCACTGTTTAGGTCATCTAGTAAGGTTCATACATTCCAGGATGCAAAGGACATCTTTGTATTTCGACTGCCATCTCTATCCTTGACTGCAATATACTCCCCGAAGAAGTGGCTATCATAAATTCATAGATTGTAAGACCAAAAGGGACTTTGGAAGATCATTGGGTCCAGCCCCCTGCACCAAGCAGAAAAGATAACTGGGGGTCAGGTGACCCCAGCAAGATCACTGTCTAGTCTCCTCTGGAAGATTTCCAGGGTAGGTGATTGCATCACCTCTGGAGGGAGCTTATTCCACAGTCTGGACACCCTGACTGTGAAGAAGTTTTTCCTAATGTTGAGCCTGGAATGGTCTTCCAGGAGTTTGATCCTTGATGTACTCCCGTAGTGTAGCAGTAAGCTGCTACCAGGTCCCCTCTCAACCTTCTTTTCTTCAGGCTGAAGAGTCCCAGATCCCTCAGCCTGTCCTCATATGGCTTGCTGTGTAGGACTCTGATCATATGAGTAGTTCTTTGGACTCTGTCAAGTTTGTCCATGTCCTTGTTAAAGTGCGGTGTCCAGGACTGGACACAGTACTCCAGCTAGTCTCACCAGTGCTGAGTAGGGTGAAAGGATCACCTCCTTGGTTTTGCTGGAGATGCATTGATTGATGCATGCCAGAGTATTATTTGCCCTACTGGCTATAGCATCACACTGCTGGCTCATATTCATACTGTAGTCTATTATTACCCCCAAGTCCGTTTCACTCATGGTGCTAGTCAGTTTTGGTGCCACCAAGCCTGTAGGTGTGTTGTGGGTTGCTCGCCCCAAGGTGAAGCACTTTACATTTCTCAACGTTGAACTTCATCAGATTCTGATCTGCCCAGCTTGCTAACCTGTCTAGGTCCTCCTGCATCTGTAGCCTATCTTCAGGCATGACCACGCTTCCCCATAACTTGGTGTCTGCAAACTTGGCCAGTGAGCTCTTCACTCCCACATCCAAATCATTAATAAAGATGTTGAAAAGTATACTGGACCAAGCGTTGACTCCTGTGGGACACCATTGCCCACTTCTCGCCAGGATGACACGGATCCATTTTCTACAACTCTCTGGGTCCTATCCTGCAGCCAGTTTCTTGCCCACCTGATTCTCTCAGAGTTAAGCCCACAATCCTCCAATTTTATCATGAGGACATCATGGGATATTAGATCAAAGGCCTTTTGGAAGTCAAGGTATACAATGTCACTGTGTTCTCTCGTGTCCAGGTGGTAAGTTACCTGGTCATAAAAGGAGATGAGGTTGGTAAGGCAAGACCTGTCTACGATGAAGTCATGCCAGCTGTCATTCAGAATCTTACCTTTGCAAGCTTATTGCAGATAGACTCCTTGATGAAGTTTTCTAGGATTTTCCCTAGGATGGAAATTAGGCTGATTGGCCTATAGGTACCTGGGTCCTCCCTCCTGCCCTTCTTGTGGATGGGCACAACATTGGCCCTTTTCCAGTCCTCAGGAACTTCTCCAGAGTGCCATAAGTTGTGGAAGAGTTTTGCCAGGGGTTCCGCAATGACTTTGACCTGTGCTCCTTCAGCACTTATCCAGTCAGGTAAGATAAGGTGGGACAGCCTATGTTTGGGACACCTTTTCTAGCCCCTTTCCCATGCAGGTTTAGCAGAGGGGATTCTTAAAAAGACATCTCAGTCATGATAGCAGATGACCAATCACCCTTCTGTCCCATTCCAAGGGTGAAGTTACCATCACGCAACCACTTCCTGTATGTGGATCCATGACTAGGGACTCCTGGTGATCACTTTATCCATCCTTGCTGCCACTCATCCATCGCTGCAGGACTTTGCAGAGGTCATGGTTATTGGTTATTGTGGTAGATGTTGGATCCAGTAGGAGTAGCCTGCACATGACTTGTTTTATATGAGGAGGCCATTGCACATCGGCAACAACACAGATCTTGGCATACTGTATGCAGTGGCAAGGAGATCCAAAACAACTAGGTGGTACTCTTCCACCGCACCTTTCATTTATCTTTACTGCCATTGAGAAGTATACCTTCCTTATCTATCAACTCCATTGTTGAGGCCTTTATGTTTTATGTTGTGTTGAACGGCTCTTCGTCTGATACTTCACCTTTGACCTTACTGCCATGGGTGACCCTACCAGGAGTACAGGACTTCCAAAGGTGTTGCTCTTAAGGTCATTGGTATATGCAAACTTCTCCATCCATCAAGGTGCCAGTCCATGAACAGGTCAGGATAAATATGTTCCAAGTTAAAAACTTTTACAGTCATGTGTTTGGAAGATCTGGTACCTCCAAAGTTCCCACCTCCTAAGCAAGAGATCTAACAACTGCACTATTAGAGAAACAGGAAGTGGTGGGCAGGCCCCTGTGTTATTGAAGTAAAGCATGATGTGTTGCTTCATTCTTGCACAGAATAGTTGTATACACATACTGTCAGGATAGGTTTCCAGACTCCTGAATAGATGGAGGCACCTGCCTGCAGATCTGAATTAGATATCTAAATTTTAGTGAGAAATGGGACTCCAGACACAACCCTGTACATAATGTTTCTAATTGGCTAACTCTATGTTTCTACCTGCTGAGCATATGGGATTTTTGGATTGACCTTCTGAGATGCCTAAATTTCCATACACACTAAAATATTTCAGTAAAGATGGGTCTTCCTGAGCAGTCCTTGGCATGCCATCCCCCTCCTGACAGAACCTGAGTGATCACAGATATAGTTACCCAGAAAGCTTTAGGTTGGTGCCAAGAATTATCAATGGGAGATCTGTTTCCCTGGCAGAACTTCTGGAATCTGTGCCAATCCACAGGACTACAACAAAACAACATGTTGATCCTCTTAGAACACAATAATGACAGCAACAAAACAAACTTTGCTATTCACAGCTCAAAAATGAGATATAAAATCAATGGAAATGTAGGGATATTTATTTAAAATGAAAACATGTGTCCCACACATTTGTATGATTGTAAGACTGTACACATGAGAGAGATGTTTATGTTCTTTCTTGGTGCATGAGGGTTTTTTTCCATGCATGTTAGTGATTAGCAGGAGAGCCGGCATGAACACATGTCTGTAGTGAGCTGGGTTAGGAGATTTCTGCACACATTAAACCATATGGGATTGGAACAGACACAGAAATATCCTTTTCAGTAGGGTGCTAAGGCATTAGTTGCGCTTTTCAGTGCCTTCAGGAGCTGCCAATTAAGTTCAAGAGACTCAGGCAGGGGACCAAAGTAGGCAAGGTAAAAGAAGGATCTATAACAAAATAACACAGAAAACTGGTTCCTGATTTGTGGTACAGAACATCATAACATCAAAAGCTCTGGGTGTTGGACTCCAGATCTCCTATGAGCAAGCCCCTGAGGACACATAGAAATGGAAGCCCCTCCTACCCTGAATGAACTGAGATATTTGAAATGCTTCAGCCATTGGCTATTTGAGATGGTTGACACCATCAAAGATGACATCAGTCTGGCTCTGTGCTGAAACATATACAGTTGGGAATGCTAGTGAGTTCCTCAGATGTAAGTAGCATTTGCCCAGCTGAGATGATGCTGGCCTTGGAAAGGATTCAAGGACCTAGAGTGTTTAAATTATTGTTCCAAATAGAGAGTCTAGAAATGAAAATCTATGAAACTGGGAAAGACTGAGGCAGAAGATTATTGGTACCTGATCTAGAGTGAAGAGATATCTGCATTTTCCCCTATAGCATCTGTTCCTTAGAGATGGTTCAAATATACTGCTTCAGGAGAAGGTGAAAGAGCAAAATTGGCCACAAGGAAGAAAGTTCATTCCTGGCCCCAAATTCTGCAGATCATCCAGGTACCTGAAGGCAAAGATTTTCATTGTTAAACATCTCACACATTTATATTCAAGAAAGCTTTGGGGTGACATTCTGTTCTATTCTGTTTATGTAAGTAACATTTTTTGGATGACTGAAGAGCATTTTTTGGTACTTACCAAGAGTATTCTGTTCATAGAATCATAGAAAATTAGGGTTGGAAGGGACCTCAGGAAATCATCAAGTCCAACCCCCTGCTCAAATCAGGACCATCTGCAACTATATTATCCTACCCAAGGCTTTGTCAAGCCAGGTCTTAAAAACCTCCAAGGATGGAGCTTCTGCCACCTCTCTGGGTAACCTGTTCCAGTGTTTTGCTATTCCCTGTGGCAGAAGGTGGTTTTTTTTTTTTCCCCGGGGGGCAACACCCCCCCCTCTGTCTCTCCCCAAAAACTCTGCTCTGTGACAATTTCGTTAACATGGTCCCTGCAGAGGGCAGACATCCCATCTCTTTAGGTAACCAGAGTTGGATACATTCCTGAGGGAGAGGAGAAACCTGCTCCCTCTGCCTATGTGACTGGCATCACATACCTGGGTGAGAGGCTTGGGCTCCCTATTGTTCTGAGCAATGCCAGTCTATCCGGCAACCCGTGATGCATTTCAAATTGGGTGCCTGGCAGCCAACAGGTGCTGGCCTCCATTGGACCAGGTAAATGAGGTCATAAGGGCTATATAAGTTAAGGACTGCCCAGAAGGAGGGGCAGTGGCCATGATGAAAACTCAGAGAGCACAGAGCAGGACCATCTGAAACTTGCTCTCTCTTGAAACTCATGATCAAGGAACTGCCTGCCTCCAGAGGGAATAGTCACCTGCCTCTGGATGATACTTAGGAGTAAATTACTGGAAATCTAACTAGATAGATAGCGTGCAGTAACTCAGATGTGTGATCAAAGGCTACCCAGCCATGCCAGTTTGCTCTATGGGATTTCTCTGATATTGCTCTACCCTGTACCCTATTCCAGCCCTCCCCCTTGTAACCAATAAAGTTTTCCTTTGTACCTAGCATGGGAGATTTATTGGGAGTGGGTCTAGATTATGCCTTGGGGTCACCTTGGTTCGGCTGACTAAGGGAGACCACTACTTGTGCTTCAGACTGAGGGAAGCACCCCAAGTTCTTGAAGTGGGTTGAGTACCCTCCAGGGCAACTAGGCCTGTGTTTCCCAGGGGGCAAAGAGCCAGGATCAGTCCAGACCCTGGTGGTGGCGATGTTAACCCCAGGCTAGTGGGTGTGCTCTAGGAAGGGGGTCGGGCAGACGGGAGGCGCCCTCAGGGAGGCACTCGGAGCCTGAAAGTTGGTCGGGCGCAGTGAGGTGGGTGGCTCAGCGCAGAAGCACCCCCTACTGGCCCGCCACACCTTCCTAGTGAGAAAGATCTTCCTTACCTAACCTAAATTTCCCATGCTGCAACTTGAAACCATTGCTCCTTGTTCTATCTTCTGCCACCACCAGTGATCACACTGAAGATATGTTCTGTAATATGCCACCACTGAGACTGCCACCACTCCATCCTCCTTGAATGCACCCTTCAGGTAGTTGAAGTCTGCTATTAAATCCCCTTTCAGCCTTCTCTTCTCTAGACTTAATGAGCATTTATAAACATACATTTTCAGGCCCAGATATGCTGGAGACCTGGCACATCAGAGCAGATTCAATTAATTGAGTCTGCTCTGCACAGGAGCTGATGTGTACAGTGCTGCGTGGCTTGCAGTTGTGTAAGTGGAGAAATGTGCATCAGGGTAAAGAAAATGGCGGCAGTGCACTTTTAAACTAAAACACCTTCTATGTGTTTTAGTTAAAAAACAGACTGCCACCATTTTCTCTGCTCTGACGCACATTTCACTGCTTATTCAACTGCAAGTGGTGCTTCCATGTGTAAAAACCCCCCGTTCCCTCAGCCTCCCGCAGAAGTCACGTGCCCTAACCCACTACCATTTTTGTTGCCCTTCGCTGGCTTCTCTCCAATTTTTCCACATCTTTTCTGTAATGTAGAGTCCAAAACTGGACACAGAACTCCAGATGTGCCCTCACCACTGCAGAATAGAGGGGGATAATCACTTCTCTTGATCTACTGGAAACACTCCTACCAATGCAGCCCAATAGGCTGTTAGCCTTCTTGGCAACAAGGGCACACTGTTGGCTCATATTCAGTTTATTGTCCACTGTAACCCCCAGATCCTTTTCTGCAGAGCTGCTGCTCAGCCAGCCAGTCCCCAGTCTGTAGCAGTGCATGGGATTTTTCTGTCCTAAGTTCAGGACTTTGCACTTATCCTTGTTGAACCTCATGAGATATCTTTTGGTCCAATACTCCAATTTGTCTTGGTGTCTCTGAATCCTAACCCTACCCTCTAGCATACCTACATCTCCCCCCAGCTTGGTGTCATCTGCAAAGTTGCTGAGGGTGCACTCTGTGCCATCTTCTAGGTTGTTGTTGAAGATATTGAACAAGACCGGCTCCAGGACTTACCCCTGGGGCACTTCACTTGAGACCAGCCACCAACTAGACATTAAGCCATTGACTACTATCCTCTTCACCTGAAGATCCAGCCAGTTTTCTATCCACCTTACAGTCCATTCATCCAACTCATACTTCCTTAAGTTGTGTGTGAGAATGTTGTAAGAGATCATATCAAAAGCCTTCCAAAGTTCAAAGTATATCATGTCCCGTGCTCTCCCCACATCCATAGAGCCAGTCACCTTGCCATAGAAGACACCCAGGTTGGTCAGGTATGATTGTCCTTGGTATATCTATGCTGACTGTCCCTAATCACTTTCTTTTCCTCCAAGTGCTTAAAAATGGATTCCTTGCAGATCTGCTCCATGATTTATCCCATGACTGAAATGAGGCTGACCAGTCTGTAGTTCCCTGGATCCTTGTTTTTCACTTTCTTGAATATAGGCACTATATTTGCCCTTTTCCAATCATCCAGGACCATTCCCAATCACCATGAGTTTTCAGAGATGATGGCCAGCAGCTCTGCAATCATGTCAGCCAACTCCCTCAGCACCCTTGGGTTCATCGCATCCTGCCCCATGGACTTGTATATCTTCAGCCTTTCTAAATAGTCCCTAACCTGTTCTTATGCCACAGTTGGCTTCTCATCTTCTCCCCAGACTGTGCTGCCAGGTGCAGTAGTCTGGGAGCTGACCTTGCCTGTGAAGACTGAGGTGAAAAGGGCATTCAGCACTTCAGCCTTTTCTTCATCCGCTGTCACTAGGCTCCTTCCCCATTCAATAAGGGACCCACACTTTCCCTGATCTTCCTCTTGTTGCTGACATACTTGTAGAAACCCTTCTTGTTACCCTTCACACCCCTTGCTTTCTGCAACTCCAATTGAGCTGTGGCCTTCCTGACTTCCTCCCTGCATGCCCGAGCAATACTTTTATACTCCTCCATAGTTGTTTGTCCATGATTCCACTTTTTATAAGCTTCGTTCTTATAATTTAGCTTACTGAAGAGTTCCCTGCTAACCCAAGCTGGTATTCTGCTGTTCCTGGATTTGTCGCTCTATTTACATGGACAATCTATTTACATGCGATTATGGAGGCACACAGACTGAACATGCATAGTAGCAGCCTTATTTAGTGGACTCTCAAATGTTCAAATGGAGTCAGTCAGAAAACCAGCACTCTCACTACAGTACCCGAAAATGGCCCGGTACATGTGTTCCAGAACCATGCATTCTAACCACAGAACCAGAAAAGGGTGCATGTATCCCCCTTTTTTGCACCCTTAGCTCAATGGCTAGTGCACTCATCTGAATTGCTTGAGCTCCCAGGTGTTGGGTCCCACTCACCCAGAGAGAATGTGAATCAAGACCTTTTTCACTTCCCAGTATAGCGCTGTAAATCTTGAGTGCAGAATGCTACTGTTAACTCAGTAACTGGTTTTTAAACTTATTTGATTTGTGTATAGGCCTGCCCCATTACTTTAGATTCCATTATACAATGAACTTTGGAGGAGGGTGGTTTTGTCTTATAGCTTTGGAGCTGGCCCCTTTGTAAATTCAGAGCTGAACCAAAACTTCAGTTTAGAAATTTGAATTCTAGGGAAGTGTGGACTCTGACAGGTATCTGACTGGGTAGGTATATTCCTTCTCACTTGAGCATTTTTTCCTCATGTTTGCCTGAAGGCCCAGCTTTAAGAGGAGGGCTAGAGGGTACTGTGCACAATGACTAGGACACCGTTTGGTGGTTACAGCACTTTGCTGGCAAACTGGAGATGTAGATTCAAACCCTCTCTAGGTGAAGGATCTAGAATCTGTTTCTTGCTCCCTCGGCAACTGCTCCAATCCTTAAGAAATTTTGCTAATTAGACTTCGCCCCCCACAGGTACACACATATCTGGGCAACCCAGTTCACTGATAAGAGGACATAGAACCTAAAAGCTATTTAAGTGCCTTTTAGGCATGTAAAGGTGAAAAGGGATTTAGCACTTCATTTGGGTCACTCCCCCAAAGCATTTAGAGTGCTCACTGACCTTTCCACAAAACCAAGGCTAAGGACATACTTTCTTTTGTACCACCAGTTTCTTATTCGTATTTGGTCTGCTAAGGATAATATGTGCACAAGTAGTGCAGTCCTTGGCTAAAGGAGTGCATGTCTTAGCTAGCTTGCTGAAAAGTATGTTTGTGTTTCATCTTTCAAGTGGAATTACAGAAGCCTCTACCATGAATAGCACAGGAACTCCCATATGACTAAGCTCTGGTATGTCTATCCTGTTTAGATGGTAGATAAAATCATCTAGGTAGGAGTTTCATAGATTTCATAGATTTCATAGACCTTAGGGCTGGAAGGGACCTCGGAAGATCATCGAGTCCAGCCCCCCGCCCAAAGGGCAGGAAGTCAGCTGGGGTCATAGGATCCCAGCAAGATAAGCATCCAGTTTCATCTTGAAGGTGTTCAATGAAGGTGCTTGAACCACCTCCGGTGGCAGGCTGTTCCAGACCTTGGGGGCTCGGACAGTAAAGAAATTCTTCCTTCTGTCCAGCCTGAAACGATCTTGAAGTAGTTTGTGACCATTCGACCTCGTCATCCCTTGGGGCGCTCTGGTGAACAAACGTTCCCCCAGATGCTGGTGGTCACCCCTGATAAACTTGTAGGTGGCCATCAGATCACCCCTGAGCCTGCGCTTTTTCAGGCTAAAGAGCCCCAGGGCTCTCAGCCTGTCATCGTAGGGTCTGCTTCCCTGACCTCTGATCATGCGCGTGGCTCTTCTCTGGACTCTCTCAAGCTTCTCCACATCCTTTCTGAATTGTGGAGCCCAAAACTGGACACAGTACTCCAGCTGCGGCCTCACTAAGGCCGAGTACAGGGGGAGAATGACATCCCGGGATTTGCTTGAGAAGCATCTATGGATGAAAGCCAGCGTTTTGGTC
>NW_005842166.1:1810848-1811567 GCF_000455745.1 Alligator sinensis | reverse complement strand
GGGGTCCAACGTTGCCCCTGCTTTTCCTCCGGCTCCCCACATATCTGAAAAAGGGCTTTTTATTGTCCTTGATGCTCAAAGCTAGCTGGAGTTCAGTTGCAGCCTTGGCTTTCCTGGTCTGCTCCCTACAGGACCGGACCAGTGCAGAATAATCCTCCTTGGAGGTGACTCCCATCCTCCATCCTTTGTAGGCCTTTCTTTTTAGCCTCAGGAGATCTGCTAGGTCCCTGGTCTTGCTGCCTTTCCTCTGAGATGGAATAGACTTAGTTTGTGCATTGAGGATCGCTCCCTTGAGGAGCAACCACTCCTCTTGAACTCCCCTCTCCCTTTGGTCACGGTCCCTTAGGGCCTCACTGACAAGCCTCCTGAGCTTGTCAAAGTCGGCTTTCCTGAAGTCAAAGACTTGCGCGTTGCTGACCGACTTGCCAGCTTTTCGGCGGATGGTGAAGGTGATCAGCTCGTGGTTATCCATCACTATAGTTGTGATGGCATTTTCTTGATACACATCCCCTTTTGAATTGACACTGAGAAGTGTTAACATGTAGGGAGAAGTGGGCACACTGGAGGAAAGAGACAGGCTACAACTAGATCTAGACAGGTTACAGGGGTGGGCGGATGAGAACACGATGGGTTTCAATACTAACAAGTGCAAGGTATTGCACCGAGGGAGGAAGAACCAGCAGCATACCTACAGGCTGGGGAACTCCCTTCTCGTCAGG
>NW_005842166.1:1809992-1810554 GCF_000455745.1 Alligator sinensis | reverse complement strand
GACCTGAACCTGTTCAGCCTCCACAAGAGAAGGTTGAGAGGGGATCTGGTAGCCGTCTATAAACTGGCCAAGGGGGACTAGCAGGCTATGGAGAGTCCCTGTTTCCCCGAGCACTACTGGGAGTAACAAGGAATAACAGGCACAAGTTGCTAGAGAGTAGGTTCCAGCTAGGTATCAGGAGGCACTACTTCACAGTCAGGGCGGCTAGGATCTGGAACCAACTTCCAAGGGTAGTGGTGCTCACTCCTACCCTGGGGGTCTTCAAAAGGAGGCTTGATATTCACCTAGCCAGGGTCATTTGACCCCAGCATCCTTTCCTGCCCATGGCAGGGGGTCGGACTTCATGATCAGCTCAGGTCCCTTCCAGCCTTACTATGAAACCATGAAACATTATTATGTAGAGGCTGCAGCCAGTATTGTCAGGGAATGTCAGGTCAGTGGTGATGCGTAGGGGGTGCATGGGGGTGTGCATGCACCTCCTGAGAGCACCAGTGCACCCCCTGACTGGCTGCACTTGCCGTTTAGGTGATGGGCAGGAAGGGCAGGTGGGAGCATCCGTGCC
>NW_005842166.1:1790912-1809974 GCF_000455745.1 Alligator sinensis | reverse complement strand
TCAAGCACCGGCTGATCACTGCAGCTGCTCCTAGAAGCAGCCACAGCCACTCCTGGAAGCAGCTACAGTGATCAGCCAAAGAAATCAGCTATTGCGGGATCAGCGGTAAGTCTATTTGTGCCTTAGCTTTTTGCTATTTTTCACCTGTTTTGTTCCATAAAATCACAGAAGTTAGAGCAGGCAGAAACTCATAAGTCATGAAGCCCTTTGCCTCCATTCAGTTTTATTCCTGGCTCACCAAGGGTGTCCGGGAATGCCTGCTTGCCAAAAAGGCGGCGTACGCCCGGTGGAAGGGGGGTGTAATCTCCAAAGAGGAGTATACCTCCTCTGCTCGGGCCTGCAGGCGGGCTGTTAGGAAGGCCAAGGCGGATATAGAGCTCGGATTAGCGTCCAGGATTAAGGATAACAAAAAGTCCTTTTTCAAATATATTGGGAGGATGAAGAAGGCGCCGGGTAATGTGGGGCCCCTGCAGGATATGCGGGGCAATCTGGTGGTTGCGTCAGAGGATAAAGCGGACCTCTTTAACCAATTCTTCACCTCCGTTTTCTTGTGCAGGGACCGGGACTTCCCTGCTGTGATAGAAGCCGGACGCGAGGGGATCGCCTTCAGACCTCAGGTTGGGGAGGACCGGGTTAGAGAGCTTCTGGAGGGGCTGGACGCGTTCAAGTCAGCGGGTCCGGATGCTCTCCACCCCAGGGTGCTGAGGGAGCTAGCTGGGGTTATTGCAGGGCCCCTGGCACGGCTCTACGAGCGATCGTGGTGCTTGGGCCAGGTGCCAGACGATTGGAAGGTAGCTAATGTGGTCCCCATCTTCAAGAAAGGGAAAAGGGAGGACCCGGGCAACTATAAGCCCATCAGTCTTACCTCAATCCTGGGGAAACTCTTTGAGAAGATCATCAAGGAGCACATTTGTGATGGGCCGGCATCAGAAATGATGCTCAGGGGCAATCAGCATGGATTTATTAGGGGGAGATCATGTCAGACCAACCTGATTGCCTTTTATGATCAGGTCACAAAGGCCATGGATGCAGGTGTCGCGGTGGATGTAGTCTTTCTGGACTTCAGCAAGGCCTTTGACACCGTCTCTCACCCCATCCTAATTAGTAAACTAGGCGACTGTGGCATAGATGCCTACACGGTCAGATGGATTGCAGATTGGCTGAAGGGTCGCACTCAGAGGGTGGTGGTGGATGGATCATACTCGACTTGGGGGGAGGTGGGTAGTGGAGTCCCTCAGGGCTCGGTCCTGGGCCCTGCGCTGTTCAATGTCTTCATCAGCGATCTTGATGTTGGGGTGGAGAGCAACCTGTTTAAATTCGCTGATGACACCAAAATTTGGGGGGAGGTGAGCACGCTAGCAGGGAGAGAGAGATTGCAGAAGGATCTGGATAGGTTACAGGGGTGGGCAAACAGGAACAGGATGTGTTTCAATACGGACAAGTGCAGGGTGCTGCACTTGGGTAGTAGGAACCAGCAGCACACTTATACGATGGGGAACTCCCTACTTGAGAGCACGGAGGCGGAAAGGGATCTTGGTGTCATTATTGACTCCAAGATGAACATGGGCCGACAATGCGAGGTCATGGTTGGCAGGGCTAACCGGACCTTGTCGTGCATCCACAGGTGCATCTCGAGTAGAGCTCCAGCCCTAGGAAATGTCCCCCAGCTCCTTGTGAAGACTGGGGTCACCCCAGAGCTGTGCAAGGGGCTGGGAAGCATTCTGTCCATAGTCTCAGTTCCACATGCCCAAACTGAGACTCATTTGAAGATGCTGATTTTTAGAAGGCAGATCCTCAGATCATCTTGAAAATCAGTCTCTCCTAAGGTCATTTTCACCCAAATCACAAGTCACTTTTGGAAGCTGTGTCCTTAATGTGTGTGTTTCACAGCAACACTGATTTAGTTTGTATGTATTATCAACACATAGGTGCTGCAATGCCACAGGATAAAAAGGGGGATTAATAAAAGGGACTTATTCCTATGCACTTTATCTGGGCACATCAACCATGTGTAGAGGTCCACTGGGTGAATTTATCTAGTTTTGTTTCACAAACTTCACATGCAACAGTGCTTAAAATATATGCTTGGGGACTGACTTAACTTCCACGGAAGCCAATGGTGCCTTGCAGTTGATTAACTTCAATATGTGCCAAAGAAGTCGAAAGATACAAAAGGTGTGCTATACACTCCTACATCCTAGCATCAAAAATAGGCATGGCCTCAGCCTTCTGCTTTAAAATCTATGGTGTGGTCTAGAGTAAAGGAAGTAAAGGAAGAAAGAGTAGAGGAAGAAACACTCTGCTGCTGCCTCTATTAGCAGTGAGTGGGTTAGAAGAGGAACACAACAGCCCAGCCAAACTATGTCTAATGGTCTCAAAAACAAAAGACACTCCACGAGGCCAAATTCTGTATTGTTCTGGACCTTGTGAAATCCCATGGATATCTGTGGGGTCGCACAAGAGGAAAAAAGGGCAGAATCCAAACCTGTGGGTGGATCCAAGTTGAAAATTAAGCCAGTTTTAGCACCTGCTTCATATTTACGACATTGCTCAAAGTGCTTCAAACTGCAAGTGAATATTTGTGCTGGAAAGTCTGTTATGGTATCTCCTCAGGACCAGGCCGGTATGTGCTTACTTCTAACCATATTAAAAAGTAGGACTAACCTCAGATTACTACTGTTACACTGCATGCAGTTTACTGGATTCTCTCTGTTAATGGCTGAACTTTTTATATAAAGACCAAACATAAGTTTTTGATTTTCTTAGACTAGTAAGAGGTTGTTTTTTTAAAAGAAACTGCTGCCCTAAGCAAATTGCAAGTCTATAATATTTCCATTAAGAGATCTTACATTCCCAATGTCTAGTGATTTCAGTAATATGTTATGCAGTCCAGAAACATGGAATGAAAATTGTTCTTGTGACCACAGAAGCATTTTAGATCCTTCCGGTGAGGCCCTTATCCAGGTCATTTCAATCTGTTTGATTAATGTTTCCTTTTTTCTCTGTCATTACTTATAGGGAAGTGGGGGAGGTACAGATTTCTTTCAGAAGAATGCAGTCTAAATGGAAACAGATTCGCATTTACAAGACTTTAAGAATATTTTCCTTTATTTCTTCCAAATCAATAGAATCTGGCAGGTAAGTCATAATGGGCTGCACTCCAGGCCCCAACATGGCCCCCTTACAGGGGTTGACTGAAGGAGCAGTGGGTACATCCAGAGCATTCCTGTATTTCAGCTCTCTACTGTTAGCAGATTTCTTTGAGGACTGGTAGCATTCAGTACAAGTTGGAGGAGCCCTGAGACACCTCTGTTTCTTTGGATTAGTGGCAAGAAAAGGGGTGGGCGGAGACAAGTGAACTCCAGTATGTCCCTGGGACTGGGAGTTGTACTAAGCAAAGCTTGGCTAGACCCATGTGTTAGCTGAGCTAGAGGCTTAGGCTTACTTAAGATGGTAGGAAGGGCTTAGTGTCTGAAAGTCCCCTAAGTTCAGAAAAGAGCTGAACTACTGAATTAAGCAGTATTGGACACCATCCCATAAGGATAAGAACAGACTGAGGACACTCAGGACATCTTTCTTGATGAGGTCAAGATGGGTTGGTACCAGCCTCCAAAGGGCAGTTTTCTGCACCTTCACAGCATCAGTGTAATCGATCAGCAAGACTGTGGTTTTGGGCAGTGGCATAAGTCGGGCAGAGCAAACATGGCAACCAGCCTGGGCGCTGACTTGGGGTGGGATGGGTGGGACAGGGGAAGGACAAGCAAAAAAAGTGGTTGTTGACAGCTATGTGATTGCAATTGTAAACTGCAGCAGCAACTGGAAGTCACTGCTGCCCCTGTGTACCGGGCACCTGGCTAGGTCCCTATGCTGCTGGTTTTGACACTTGGTAAAGTCCTTCTGTAACCCAAAACTAGTATAAGAATGGAGCTATAGTGGCTGTTGACTCACTGTGTATCTCGCGCAGACTTGTAATCAACCTAAACTAGTGATTAGTGAAAAGATGCCTAGCAAGCTAAGTTTATGCCTCTTCTCTGTTACCGTGTGTGCTTAGCACTGCTACAGGTATCATTAAAGCTCTCCCTGAGTAGCACCAAGGGCCTAGAATGGTATAAACTCAAGTATATGCTCTGAGAACCTAATCAGCATGTGCATGCTGGTTTTGTCATTTGGATATTTGCATTGTAGGTATTTGCACAAGTGAATATTAAATTTGGTGGCATCACTTCTATAAGTTTGGTCAGACTTTCAGGTAACTACATGTAACCACATATAAAAAGTTACTTGTATGTAGTATACTATAGTTACTTTTTCTTCCTGTACATTACCTCTTCACTTAAAGCCATGTTCCTTATTCTGGCATGCCTGTGGGTATCAGGGGGGGGGGTGGGACTTTATGTCAAGGAGCACTACACATCCTCTGCCAGCAGTATGGGGTCAGGGGAAGGGCGAGCTGAAGTGCTCTGGGTCAAGATCCAGGGGGGGCAAGGCGAGAGGGATTTGACGGTGGGGGTCTATTACAGACCCCCCAATCAGGAGGAGGAGCTGGACAGGGAATTTTCAGGCCAGCTTGCGGAGACACTAAAAGCAAGGGATGTAGTTGTCATGGGCGATTTTAATTACCCGGACATCTGCTGGGAGGAGCAGTCAGCCGGGACGGACCGCTCCAGGAGGTTCTTGGCCGAGTTGCAGGACCTCCACTTGATTCAGGAGGTGCACAGTCCCACCAGAGGAGATGCTCTGCTGGACCTGGTCCTGGCCGCAGGCGACGACCTGGTAAGAGGCCTCCAGGTTCTTGACCACCTGGGCAATAGTGATCATCGCGTGCTGGAATTCACCATCCAGCGTAGAGTGTCAAGGGCCCGCAGCAAGGTGGTGGCCCTAGACTTCAGGAGGGCCAACTTCAGTGAGATGAGGAGATTAGTGGGAGAGGAACTGGGGTCCTTGAGGGCAGAGGAACTCAGCGTCCAAGAGGAGTGGTCGTTCCTTAAGGAAACGATACTCGGGGCCCAAGGGGTGTCCATCCCGACAAGAAGCAAGGCGGGCAGGAGTGTCCAAAAGCCCCCCTGGCTCACCAAGGGTGTCCGGGAATGCCTGCTTGCCAAAAGGGTGGCGTACGCCCGGTGGAAGGGGGGTGTAATCTCCAAAGAGGAGTATACCTCCTCTGCTCGGGCCTGCAGGCGGGCTGTTAGGAAGGCCAAGGCGGAGATAGAGCTCGGATTAGCGTCCAGGATTAAGGATAACAAAAAGTCCTTTTTCAAATATATTGGGAGGATGAAGAAGGCGCCGGGTAATGTGGGGCCCCTGCAGGATATGCGGGGCAATCTGGTGGTTGCGTCAGAGGATAAAGCGGACCTCTTTAACCAATTCTTCACCTCCGTTTTCTTGTGCAGGGACCGGGACTTCCCTGCTGTGATAGAAGCCGGACGCGAGGGGATCGCCTTCAGACCTCAGGTTGGGGAGGACCGGGTTAGAGAGCTTCTGGAGGGGCTGGACGCGTTCAAGTCAGCGGGTCCGGATGCTCTCCACCCCAGGGTGCTGAGGGAGCTAGCTGGGGTTATTGCAGGGCCCCTGGCACGGCTCTACGAGCGATCGTGGTGCTTGGGCCAGGTGCCAGACGATTGGAAGGTAGCTAATGTGGTCCCCATCTTCAAAAAAGGGAAAAGGGAGGACCCGGGCAATTATAGGCCCGTCAGTCTTACCTCAATCCTGGGGAAACTCTTTGAGAAGATCATCAAGGAGCACATTTGTGATGGGCCGGCATCAGAAATGATGCTCAGGGGCAATCAGCATGGATTTATTAGGGGGAGATCATGTCAGACCAACCTGATTGCCTTTTATGATCAGGTCACAAAGGCCATGGACGCAGGTGTCGCGGTGGATGTAGTCTTTCTGGACTTCAGCAAGGCCTTTGACACCGTCTCTCACCCCATCCTAATTAATAAACTAGGCGACTGTGGCATAGATGCCTACACAGTCAGATGGATTGCAGATTGGCTGAAGGGTCGCACTCAGAGGGTGGTGGTGGATGGATCATACTCGACTTGGGGGGAGGTGGGTAGTGGAGTCCCCCAGGGCTCGGTCCTGGGGCCTGCGCTGTTCAATTTCTTCATCAGCGATCTTGATGTTGGGGTGGAAAGCAACCTGTTTAAATTCGCTGATGACACCAAAATTTGGGGGGAGGTGAGCACGCTAGCAGGGAGAGAGAGATTGCAGAAGGATCTGGATAGGTTACAGGGGTGGGCAAACAGGAACAGGATGTGTTTCAATACGGACAAGTGCAGGGTGCTGCACTTGGGTAGTAGGAACCAGCAGCACACTTATACGATGGGGAACTCCCTACTTGAGAGCACGGAGGCGGAAAGGGATCTTGGTGTCATTATTGACTCCAAGATGAACATGGGCCGACAATGCGAGGTCATGGTTGGCAGGGCTAACCGGACCTTGTCGTGCATCCACAGGTGCATCTCGAGTAGAGCCAGGGAGGTGATCCTCCCCCTCTATGCGACGCTGGTCAGGCCGCAGCTGGAGTATTGTGTCCAGTTCTGTGCGCCCCATTTCAGGAGGGATGTGGACAACATGGAGAGGGTCCAGAGGAGGGCCACCCGCATGATCCGGGGACAACAGGGCAGACCCTACAGTGAGAGACTGCGGGACCTGAACCTGTTCAGCCTCCACAAGAGAAGGCTGAGGGGGGACCTGGTGACCGTCTATAAACTCACTAGGGGGAACCAGAAGGGTTTGGGGGAGACGCTGTTTCCCCTAGCCCCCGCTGGCATAACAAGGAATAATGGGCACAAGTTGATGGAGAGGAGGTACAGATTGGACATCCGAAAAAACTACTTCACAGTTAGGGCGGCTAGGAGCTGGAACCAACTTCCAAGGGAGGTGGTGCTGGCCCCTACCCTGGGGGTCTTTAAGAAGAGGCTGGATGCCTACCTGGCTGGACTCATTTGAGTCCCGTTTTTGTTTTTAGGGTTTTTTGTTGTTCTCCCGCCCTGGCAGGGGGTTGGGCTAGAAGATCTATTAGGTCCCTTCCGACCCTGAAACTATGAAACTATTCCAGGCTCTCTTCCTACAAGTGCGTTATCTAATCACCTTGTGGCATGTTTCCATTTAAGATGTCATAGCAGCTTCCACTAGTATTTGTTCCACTTCCTTAACTGGACAGACTGGTAGAAAGATTTCTTCATATCTAATCTAAACTTGCCTTTCTTTAGGGTAAAGCCATTACTTCTTGTAGTGGATGCCCTATTTCTTGAGTCATTCACACCAAGGCCAGACAAGAAGCTTGCTCTTTTGGAAAATATTCTTTTTTGGTTCCTGGACAATGGACAAGGCAATCTAACAGGGATATTCTCACTTATATTTCTGGTTTAATGCATCACATCCTTGAACCAGCTGAAAATAAGAATTTTCAATGTTTTATATTGTTTTCTCTCAGGAAAATGCAGTCTTTCCCATTCCTTTCCTTCATTGAACTTTAGTAATTAAGCTCACTCACTTGTAAGTGCACTTACAGTTGGAAAGGATAGACTGATTGATTTATACTGAAGTATTTACAAGACAGAATATGCTTCAGAATAACAACACTTTTGTAGCACCTTCCTAAAGTTAATATAAAGATACATGCTTCCACTCCTAGGTTACTTGGCCATTGCATTTCCTAATTTTTCAACTCAAAGTACTTTATAAAGAGGGGCAAATGTTACAATCATCTTTTTACAGATGAGGAAGCAGAGGCACAGGGATGTGAAGGATCTTTCCACAGACACACAGAAAGGTAGCAGCAGGGCCTGGAACTAAATACACATCTTTTGAATGTTGATTAAAGTATCCTATGTAGTTAACCACACTCCCATCAGTCAGGGATTGCAGAAACATACCCCTGAATATTAAAAGAGAGCACAAATTAAAGTTGGAATTTGAAGTAAATGATTATTCATTTGGAACCTACAAAGGCATCAATTATGCACCCAAACTTTTCTCTTCCTTTTCTAACAGATACCAAAAATGGATACTGCAATTTAAGTTAGCTCTAATACAAAATGTTCACACACTGGTCATAGGCTTTTATATCAGTTACATCAGTAGACTGACACATGGCTATCAGTAGTAGGGTTGTAGCCTTGATGATCCAGGGCATGTAAGGGATTGTTCCCTCCTAGGCTGGCCTCAAGTGCTAAGCTTAGGCCTTGGTGTGAATGACTCAAGGAATCAGGCTCCCATTGAATGTGACTTTACCCTGAAGAAAGACAAGATAGGTTTAGATAAAACAATTTTTTGTTCTTAGAGCAGAGACAGTGATATATTCTGTGATTTTTTTTTTATCATAGCCATCACCTATTTGACTTGTGGCTTCAAAGGACAGTGTTTGAAGACAGTCATACTGAAGCTAGCAGAGAGTTAAGGGAGAGCACTCTCTCAACCCAATGCACAGGTAAGTATGATTTCTGTTGAAAACTTTTCTTTACCTTGCAGTTTTGCCACCTTGAGTTCTTCCAAGACACTAATCTTTGTAAAAGGAAGGAAGACATTTGATGCCTTATATCCACAAGAGAAAGAGCAGTATAAAGTATTCAAATGCTTTTAGAAGTACCTAAAACTAAGCTCTTTCTAAAGTTACCAGCTAAACCCTGAGTTCATTTCTGAGTTTCAAAACATTCTGGCAAAATTAGCATCCAGAACTCAGTGTATAACATTTCCCTTCACACACGTATATTGAGGTGGATGCTTCCAGTGTCTGGGATGGATTCATAAGGAGCCCCCATATACAGTTTTCAGCAGGTCAGCCAAGGAAAACCTAGGCTTTGAAATATTTTTTATTTAACAATGTAAATATGTTTTTATCTACATGAACATCCTTGATAGAAGCTAGGGGCTGCAAGAGTTTCCTTATCAAAGTACACTTTGAACATACATCCATATGGCCAACATGTATGTTTACATAGACGAGACATACATTTTCGTAGAAGTTTAAACCAAAGGGAACCATTTGATCATCTAGTCAGATTAGTCACATGATGTATACCATAGACCATTACATTTTACCAAGGTAGCTGCATTGAGTCTGGGAACTTGTATTTGATTAAAGCACATTTTCCATAAAGGCATCCAGTTTGGATTTGAATTCATCAAAAGATCACTACTCTAGCAGTTCTCTTGATAGTTTCTTCAAGTGGTTAATCACCCTTTCTGTTAAATATAATCCTTATTTACAACAGTTGAAAGGTTCTTTACTAAAGTCTTTTTTCTTCAAGAAGGTGTTCATGTTGTAAAAATCTAATCACTTTTCAAATCCTTTTATAATAAGATGATTGAGCTCCTAAGTCTTTCGACACACAGACGAGCATTTTCTACAAACCTTGAAACATTTCTCTCTCTCTCTCTCTCTTGCACGCTCCCTAATTTTTTAACATATATTTTTAAACGCAGAAGAGGCTGCAGTATTCCAGTTGTAGTTTTACCAGTGCTATATTAAAAGGTAGAATCACTTTTTTCCTTGTTTCCAACTCCCCTGTTTATACATCCAAGGATCACATTAGTCCTTTGACCCACAGCATTGTTGTAAGAAGCCATACCAAGTAGTTTATCCACTATAACCCCCAAATCTTTTTCCAGAATTGCTGTAATGAGGCCAGATCAGAACCCTTGACCCAGAGGCCACGTCCAGATGCGTGAGCACATGCCTGTTGCAGCATCTCAAAGCAGTTTGAGACACCACAAGAAGCATGCTAAGAATGAAAAAATGTTTCCCATGATGCATATTTGTAGCACGAGCTCTAAATTTGATACCGGGAAATCCTGGTATACAAAAAAACACATGGGGGAAAAAAGCGGTGCAGGGCATGCTTCTGGAGTGTGCCCAGAGGCAACTGGAAGCTGGGTCCTCCAAGGAGAAACTCTGGCACCCGGCAAGAGCATTTCTATGGTTGCCCTGTGCTCCTGCTGCCCCAGCACACTGTCTCAGAGTGCTGGAGCAAATAGGAGTGGGGCAAAGCTGTGGTGGATCAATCCAGGCTCTGTCCCAGGTAAGTAGGGATGTGGGGGTGGGGGAACTGTGGGGGTGGGGATGCAGGGGACTCTGGGTGGAGGGACTATGTGGGGGTGCGGGGACTGCTCATGAGGGGTGAGTCCCCTGCTCGCCGCCCTGCATGGAGCACAGCCGTCCCACCCCCCCAGCAGCAGCGGCCATTGTGGCACTTATGCCTCTCCTGGCAAAGACCGCCAGCAGCTGCACATGCCGCTGGATGTGGGCCTGGCCCACTTGCACACACCATTGGAAAGAATGGGGCGGGCTCTTGCTTTTACCTGGGGTCCTGGTACTGCACACAGAAGCTCTGTGCCCTTGGGCCAGGCCAGGTCCTGCCTTTATGGAACCGGCCCAGCCCAATGGCATGTGGGGCACGTGGAGGCAGGACCTGGCCCAGCCCGAGGGTGCGCAGCTTTTTGCTGCAGTGCTAGGACCCCAGGTGACAGAAGTAGCTGTCTGTCCTGGTTCTGACTGCGGGTGCATGCAAGCAGGCTGGGAATGCGTAAGCAGGCTGGGCTCACACCCTGTGGCATGTGCAGCCACCAGGTCTGAGGCCATGCCGCACCATACCACACTGCCAGGGGTCTCTGCCAGGAGTGGGTATGAGTGCTCTAATGGCTGCTGCTGCTGCTGCTGCTCCTGCTGTTGTGTGAGGTGGGTGCTGTGCACCATACCGGGGGGCTGTGCACCATGCAGGGGGATGGGCGGGGGCATACCCCTCCCAAGCAGTCCCCCCCCAAAGTCCTCCCACACCCACAAACTCCCCAACAATTCACCCACAAACTCCCAACCCACATGCCCACTCACAAACCCTGCACCCACAAACCTCACACCACCCCAAATCCCCACACCAGCCCCACAAATCCAACAAAACTCACACCCTGTGTGCCCAGCCACCAGACTGGATGGGACAGGACCTATTGGTGGGAGCCACACTGCAGCCCTTCCCTATGCCCACACCAGTAGTGGGACATGCAACTGTGGGGGATCCTGGTCCCAGGAACCACTTGGTGGGTGTGATGGGCTGGGGGAAGGGGTGGAGGTGACAGCAGGGGTGTGTGTGAGAGAGAGAGAGAGACAGGGTTTGGGAATGGGGGAAAGAAGCTGCCAAAGCCAGGCTTAGAGCCTCCCTGCCCCTCTAGAGCAGCCTGTGAAGGGGAGGCCAGTTTGGAAGGGAAGGGGCTTGCCCAGCCCAGTCCCTGAGTCCCAGTTGAAGGCTTCCCAGGAACATTATGGGGATCACTGGGAACAGGCACAAGGAGCAGAACAGCAAGGGCTGGCACTGCTCAGAGGCATGAAGCAGGGGTGGGACAGCTGGACTTATCCTGGTGCTGGGACAGAGCTGCTGCCAGGAGGGAGTTAATGGGGGCAGGCAGGGGCTGTGGGTCAGGAGTGAGGGGCACTGGCAGAGCTGTGGGTTGGGGGTGAGGGGAAAAGGCAGGGGCAGGGAACTGGCATATCAGTGCTGCTCAGCACCCTACATCCTAGTGAGCAAAGGGGGCAGTGGCAGCTTTGATTTTTCTATGACAAAAAACCAGAAGCACACACCAAAGTGTATAGTAGGCCTGTGTGAGTAGGCAGCTATTCGATCCTGCTTCAGATCCAGCCACTTTGGATGCCAGCGATCTGATCTGGAGCTCTGGACTGGATTCCCGCTTTGATCCGACCAAAACAGCTCCAAAGCTTTGGACCACCTCAGAGATCCAGCCATAGGGTATAATGGGGAATCAATGGAATATCTATAACTTTGTTGTTTTTTGTCTGATTTGGATGAACTTTGCCAGGATGGTAGCCTCTGCTAAGAGCATGAAGCCTGCCAAGTTTCAAGAATATCGGTGCAGGGGTTTGGGGGGAACTGTACCCCAAATTCTTGAAAGCAAAATTCATGTCACATCTATGTGTTACACCACAGGGGGGATGAAAAGTGCAGGGGTGGTGGCTCCTGGTGAGGCCACGAAGCCTGCCGAGTTTCAAGAAAATCGGTGCAGGGGTTTGGGGGGAACTGCTCCTCAAGCTGCTGACAGGCAAAACTCATGACACACATGACCTTGTGTGTGTTAAGGTGCAGTGGGCTGAAAATACAGACCTGCAGTTGATTCTTTCCTCTCCTTAGACTGTGGTTTTGTAGGTGTTAATTCTTGCTAATTAACTGGTTACATAAGCTAGCAACTGTCTATTGAGCTGGTCCCTGAGTGAATCATGATTAATTGGTAACTGGTAACACAGTAGCTTAGCAGCCAGGGCTGCAGTAGTTCCCACCTCCACTGCCAGACAGCTGCAGTGGGTAGAGGGTGCAGGGAAGAGCACACACCAACCAGGAAGAGCGCACACACACCAACTGCAGAGACTTCCTCAGCCTGACAAAAGGTTTTAAACCCAAAAGCTTGCCAAAATTTTTTTTTTTCCAACTATTTAAGTTGATCTAATAAAAGATATCAGATTCACCCAAAGGACCTTGTCTGCCAGACTCAGTATCCTTGTCTGGCTGAGAACTGAGGTACTTGCTTCTGACTTCTGTGAATTCCTGATTTTCTTTTCTCAGTTCTCTGGTTTTGACTTTCAGCTCCTGATTTTTGTCCTGATTCCTGGCTTATCCTGACTCTGGCTTAGTTCTGGCTTTGGCTACCAATCCCAGCTTGTCTCTTGGCATATTTTGACTCCAGGTAATGCTCCTGATTCCATTTTTAATTCCCCCTTTACCCCACTCCTTGGAAACTTAGCTTAGACTTCACCCTTGTGATTAACTACAAGACCAGACCACTCACACCCTGGTCCCTAAAATTTTCCCCAAATGAGGATGCTGGAGGCTGGGTCTGGCTTTTAAGACTGGGGTGGGTGGGGTCTGTTGCCTGTGGTTTCAATTGACTGATTGCCTCAGCCCATCTGGGAACAAGGAGTTGTCCTAGGTTTGCTGCAGGTGGCACCTGTTCAAGGTGTGAATTGCCCTGATTTTTTGATTGGGGCTGACTGGTTCCACAGTTCTGATATGGCCTCATTACAGTTGTTATATTCTATCCTGTGACAGGCTCACAACCACTGCACTACCGATGGCATGCCCTGCCTCTTTGGTTATGTTGCAGCAGGGTCTACTGGCCTGCCACAACTTGTTGCTGTATGGGGTTTTACCTGGGGGTCTTGTTCAGTGGTCTCCCTAGGACCCTGGTCGACTCTGGCACTTCTTCTGTGGGGATTCTCCTCTCCTACACCCCACCCCAGACCCTGTGACCCTCCTGTCCCCTTCTACCTCCTGTTGCAGCATGTACCCTTGAGTCACCCTCAGCTTCCCAAGCTGCCTTGTCCCCTAGAGCGGGGGCAGTAAGTGGTAGCTGGAGGAGGGAGCAGACCCTGGAACCACAGCAGTGTTATGGATTGGCCTTGATGGTGCCCTCATGTGATGCTGGTGCTGTTTCTTCCCACACTGAGGCCTGATAATGTGGCTGCCCACAGGGGTATGGCTGCAGTCTGGTAGACTGAGAAAACTGCAACAGAACAATAATTCAGCCAAAAACAGCTTGAATGACATGGTGGGCAGTGCAACATTTCCTGCCATGCCTAGTACTCCCCTTTAGCACATGGGACTTCTTAGGTGCACCCTTTTACCACGTGGTCTCATGTCACAGATGCCCCCTCATTGGGCCTGCATCTTGGACTGGCTACCACCTGGCCACATATTGTAGTGTCCTGTGGAGCATTTTTCTACACATACACAATGCTCACAGCTCTGCCAACTCTCCGCCAGGAAGCTTTTGGTCCATGAATGCTTGGTCAGGATGTGTGAGGTTGGGGGGTTCCCAGGTGGAGTCCTGGCAGTGCCCAGTGGGCTGCCGTCTCCCAGCCCCAGCTGACCTGTGTGCTTCCGTGGGGGTTGTTGCAGGTGAAAGCAAGTGATGTTGAATCTGAACCCGCTGGCCCATCAGCTACTGCCTGGATCAATTCCTGGTGCTGGCCAGGCAGTCCAGGAGTCCTCAGACTTTCTGGGGTGCTGTGTCACAGGAAGAGTTTCCGGCTTCCAGCTGGCAGTTTGCTGCATGCCTGGGTCCTCCCTGGAAGCTTCAGCAGCAGGATGGACCGGCACTGCCTCTCCAGGCATGCTCGCCCTGCAGCGACATGCTGCCTTTTTTCTGGCCACGGGGGAGCATCCAGCTCTGCTACTGGTGCTTCCTTGTCTCCCTCCCCCAGCTTGAATCCTAGAATCCTTTAACACCCAGAGCCTTCAGGCACCAGACCAACCGGCGAGGCTCCTTCCAGACACATGGTGCCGGCCAACTTGCCTGGATGCCCATGCAACGGTGAGTTGGGTGTGAGCCTGCCACACATCCCTATTAAAGATCTAGCAGTTAACCATTTCTAAATCCATCTAACGTGCTTTGCTGATTTTTATAAAGCTATTTTAATAGAAAGTTGTTTCCTACTAAGTCACTAGAATGATTTTTTTCTTACTTTGAGAGTGGTCAGGCATTGGAACGGGAAACCTAGAGGAGTTATGGAATCTCAGTGTGTGGAAACTTTCCGATGCAGGTTAGGCAGACACTTGGGAGGAATGGTTTAGTCAGTCTTGAGCAGGGGACTGAACTAAACGACCTTGTGAGGTACCTTCCAACTCTATTTTCCTATGATCCTATGAACACTGAAGTTCACCTTCCATTATTTTGCCCACTCATATAGCTGGTGAGATCTTTCTGCAGCTCCTTTCTGTCAGCTTGGGACTTGACTGCCTAGAACAATTTGGTATGATCTGCAAACTTGAAGATGTCACTGCATTCTCATTTCTTGCCATTAGTGAAAATGTTGAACAAAACTGGGTCCAGCCGAGATCCTTGCAGGGCCCTACTTTTGGCCCGAAAATTGACCATTTAGTGCCCTACCATTTGTTTCCTATCCTTTAACCAGCTCTCAATGCATGAAAGAACCTTTCTTCCTATCCTGGTGCACCTCTATTTTTTTAAAAAGCCTTTGGTGAGGGACCTTGTTGAAAGCTTTTTAGAAGTCCAAATATAGTATGTCAGTTGTTAGAATATGCTCAAGAGATCCAAGGAAGAGGACCATAGACTCCTTGGAAATTAAGTCCTGGCATAACAGGCTTAGATGCTCCATGGCAGAGCTCTTAGAACCCCTCTGGTTTGCTTTTTCATTCTTTACACAATAAACACCACACCTGCCATGTGACACAACATATTCAGCATGAATGGCCTTTTTTTGATGTTTAGGTTATCTAGACGGTGGTGTCTAATGAAATTTCATTTCTAGTATTTGCTCACAGTTGAGAACTGGTTAAATTCTTGGGAGAAAAAAGATTTAGGAAGTAATAGGACAAAAGATACATTCTGGGAACAGCATTAAGTTGCGCAGTGCAAGTTAGTCCATTAGCTAAATCAGGTCCTAAGGTAAGTGGGGCAGAGGGAGCTGGTGGAGCTGAGCCGTATCCAGAGGGGAAGCCCCCCAGATCCCTTTTAGCTGAACTGGTAGGGAGCTGTGCTCCCAAGCCACATGCAAACAAAGCGCGCAAACAGGAGGAGGGCTAGGGGGGACTGTCCCCCCAGACTAGGGAGCACCCCCCGGGGCTAACCCTTGGGGCGCAGGCACCAGCAGCACCAGATCCCCCCAGCAGGATCCCCCCACAGGGGGTGGTGTGGGGTTTGTGGCTGTTAGAGCAGCTGTGGGGAATTCAAACCGCGGCCTTTAAAAGCCACGGTTTGACATAGCCCCTGGCACTCGGGAGCCAGGAGCAGAGAGGAGAGGAGGGAGCAGGGCACACGTGCGTCCCCGCACACGTGTGCCTCCTTAGCTGACCAGGGCAGCTGATCCTCCTAAGGTAAGTGGGGCAGAGGGAGCTGGTGCAGCTGAGTCAGACTCGGAGGAGAAGACCCCTGTATCCCTTTTAATTGAGCCAGTAGGGAGCTGTGCTCCCGAGCCACGTGTGAACAGAGCGTGCAAACAGGCATGCTCTGTAAGGGCGCACCGGTGTTTGCACCAGCATTCACACAGGCGGGCAAGCAGGAGGGGCCAGGAGGAAGTCTTTGGCAAGGGAAAGGTGAAAGTACCACACCAAAAAAATAAAAATGATGTGGATGTGGAGTGCTGCTAGGGCCCCTGCCCAGGGAGCGCCGTCTACCCAGGGCTTGTCTAAGGCTTCCACCAAGATGAAGCCCACTGGGGAGCTGGCGTCACCCTGCCCCCTGGCCTGTGGGGGATGCCCAGTGGGGCCAGGGAGCAGGGAATGGGGGCTCCCACACCTGTCCCACAGGTGCCCATCTTAGGGCCCTGGAGGGGCAGGTGAGGGAGCTCCAGAAGGAGGTTAGCAGGCTGAGGCAGATCATAGAGGCAGAGGATGAAATTGATGGGTATTTTCTTTCCCTGCAGGGCCATGCACCAAAGGAAGAAGAGCCCCAGGAGGTGCCCTCCACAGTGAAATAGCAGAAGGTTCCCTCCAGAGCCCGGGCTGCTAACAGTGGTGCAGTACCAGTTCCCTCAGTCCAGCTGGGGAACAGGTATGAGGCCCTGGTGACATTGGAGGAAGAAGAAGGAGAAGAGGAAACCTCTGGAGAGGAGGCCACTCTACACACAGAACAGGCTGAAGGAGGCAAGTTGACCCGGAAGAAGAGACGCCGGGTGCTCATCATAGGTGACTCCATCCTGAGAGGTACAGAGGGTCCCATCTATCACTAGGATCCCATGTCAATGAGGTCTACTGTCTTCCTGGAGCGAGGATTCAGAATGTATCGGAGATGATCCCGGCCATTATCCGGCCCACCGATTACTACCCCATGGTCCTAATCCATGTGGGCACTAATGATGCAGCCAGGAGCAGCCCCAGTCACCTGATGAAGGACTACCAAGCTCTGGGGAGCAAGCTGAAGGAGACGGGGGCACAGGTGGTCTTCTCATCTGTCCTTCCAGTGAGCGGACGTGGACAACACCATGAGACCTGCATCTGGGAGGTCAACGTGCAGCTTTGGAAATTGTGTCTCGAGGTGGGCTTTGGCTTTTTGGACCATGACCCATACTTCAGAATAAGAGACATGCTCGGGTGGGATGGGCTTCACTTCTCCCTAAAAGGTAAGCATCTGTTCTCTTTCAGGTTGGCCTGTCTCCTCCGGTGGGCTTTAAACTAGGCTCATCAGGGGAACGGGAAGATGAGGATGGAGGGAGCCACAGAACACCGAACCAGGAGCCACCCACAAGAACATCCTAGCTAAGACAGTCAATGAGCACCAGAAATACCCAGGTAAGTGACAGGGGCCCACATAGTCCTGGGATTAGGGAGGTGGTGCATACACCTCCAGGAAGCCTTAAATGCCTTTACACTAATGCTCGTAGTATGGGGAACAAGCAGGAGGAACTTGCCCTCCTGCTAGCTAACACAAACCCAGACAAAGTGGGGCTCATGGAAACTTGGTGGGACCCAACGCATGACTGGGCGGTAAATATCAAGGGCTATAGGCTGTACAGGAGGGAGAGAACTGGGAGGAAAGGTGGGGGTGTGGTGCTCTATTTCAAAGAGCAATACACATCCTCAACAAACAGCACTGGGTCAGAGGAGGGGCAGACTGAAGTGCTCTGGGTCTGCATACAAGATGGGTGGAAGGAAAGGGACTTAACAGTGGGGTTTTACTGCAGGCCACCCAACCAGGGGGAAGAGCTGGACTGGGAATTCTCAGGTCAGCTTGCAGAGGCAGTTAAGTCAAGGGACATGGTCATCATGGGTGACCTAAACTATCTGGACATCTTCTGGGAAGAGCAGTCAGCCAGCCGGCCACTCACGGAGGTTCCTAGCCGAGTTACAGGACTTCCATTTAACTCAGGAGGTGCACAGTCCCACCAGGGGAAATGCGTTGTCGGACCTGGTCCTGGCCATGGGAGATGACCTGGTGAGTGGACTGTGGGTTCTCAACCACCTGGGCGATAATGCGAGGTGCCGGAGGATTGGAAAAGGGCTAATGTGGTCCCCATTTTCAAAAAAGGGAGGAAGGAGGACCCAGGAAACTACAGGCCCGTTAGTCTTACCTCGGTCCTAGGGAAGCTCTTTGAGAAAATTATCCAGGAGCACATCTATGAGGGACCAGCAGGGGGGATCATGCTTAGGGGCAACCAACATGGGTTCATTCAAGGCAGGTCCTGTCAGACCAACCTGGTGGCCTTCTATGATCAGGTCACAAGATCCTTGGATGCAGGTGCCACGGTGGACGTAGTCTTTCTGGACTTTAGGAAGGCCTTCAACACTGTCTCTCACCCCATTCTCATTAAGAAATTAGGCGACTGTGGCATCGATTCCTACACAGTCAGATGGGTCACAAATTGGCTGGAGGGCTGCACGCAGGCGGTGGTGGTGGATGGGTCTTTTTTGACCTGGAGGGGTGTGGGCAGTGGGGTCTCTCAGGGCTTGGTCCTCGGGCCAGCACTGTTCAACATCTTCATCAACGACTTGGACAAGGGGGTGAAATGCATCTTGTTCAAATTCATGGATGACACTAAGATGTGGAGAGAAGTGGGCACACTGGAGGAGAGAGACAGGCTACAACTAGATCTGGACAGGTTACAGGGGTGGGCGGATGAGAACAGGATGGTTTTCAATATGGACAAGTGTAAGGTATTGCACATGGGGACAAAGAACCAGCAGCATACCTACAGGCTGGGGAACTCCCTTCTCATTAGCACAGAGGCAGAAAAGGATCTTGGAGTCATTATTGATTCCAAAATGAACATGGGCCACCAATGTGAGGATGCGGTCAGGAAGGCTAACTGCACCTTGTCGTGCATCCACAGATGCATCACAAGCAGCTCCAAAGAGGTGATCCTCCCCCTCTATGCGACACTGGTCAGGCCGCAGTTGGAGCACTGTGTCCAGTTCTGGGCACCGCACTTCAGGAGGGATGTGGACAGCATGGAGAGGGTCCAGAGGAGGGCCACTCGCATGATCAGGGGGCAACAAGGCAGGCCCTACGAGAGGAGGCTACAGGACCTGAACCTGTTCAGCCTCCACAAGAGAAGGCTGAGGGGGGATCTGGTGGCCATCTACAAACTGGCCAAGGGGG
>NW_005842166.1:1777709-1788680 GCF_000455745.1 Alligator sinensis | reverse complement strand
ACTCCATCCTGAGAGGTACAGAGGGTCCCATCTATCACTAGGATCCCATGTCAATGAGGTCTACTGTCTTCCTGGAGCGAGGATTCAGAATGTATCGGAGATGATCCCGGCCATTATCCGGCCCACCGATTACTACCCCATGGTCCTAATCCATGTGGGCACTAATGATGCAGCCAGGAGCAGCCCTGATCACCTGATGAAGGACTACCAAGCTCTGGGGAGCAAGCTGAAGGAGACGGGGGCACAGGTGGTCTTCTCATCTGTCCTTCCAGTGAGCGGACGTGGACAACACCATGAGACCTGCATCTGGGAGGTCAACGTGCAGCTTTGGAAATTGTGTCTCGAGGTGGGCTTTGGCTTTTTGGACCATGACCCATACTTCAGAATAAGAGACATGCTCGGGTGGGATGGGCTTCACTTCTCCCTAAAAGGTAAGCATCTGTTCTCTTTCAGGTTGGCCTGTCTCCTCCGGTGGGCTTTAAACTAGGCTCATCAGGGGAACGGGAAGATGAGGATGGAGGGAGCCACAGAACACCGAACCAGGAGCCACCCACAAGAACATCCTAGCTAAGACAGTCAATGAGCACCAGAAATACCCAGGTAAGTGACAGGGGCCCACATAGTCCTGGGATTAGGGAGGTGGTGCATACACCTCCAGGAAGCCTTAAATGCCTTTACACTAATGCTCGTAGTATGGGGAACAAGCAGGAGGAACTTGCCCTCCTGCTAGCTAACACAAACCCAGACAAAGTGGGGCTCATGGAAACTTGGTGGGACCCAACGCATGACTGGGCGGTAAATATCAAGGGCTATAGGCTGTACAGGAGGGAGAGAACTGGGAGGAAAGGTGGGGGTGTGGTGCTCTATTTCAAAGAGCAATACACATCCTCAACAAACAGCACTGGGTCAGAGGAGGGGCAGACTGAAGTGCTCTGGGTCTGCATACAAGATGGGTGGAAGGAAAGGGACTTAACAGTGGGGTTTTACTGCAGGCCACCCAACCAGGGGGAAGAGCTGGACTGGGAATTCTCAGGTCAGCTTGCAGAGGCAGTTAAGTCAAGGGACATGGTCATCATGGGTGACCTAAACTATCTGGACATCTTCTGGGAAGAGCAGTCAGCCAGCCGGCCACTCACGGAGGTTCCTAGCCGAGTTACAGGACTTCCATTTAACTCAGGAGGTGCACAGTCCCACCAGGGGAAATGCGTTGTCGGACCTGGTCCTGGCCATGGGAGATGACCTGGTGAGTGGACTGTGGGTTCTCAACCACCTGGGCGATAATGCGAGGTGCCGGAGGATTGGAAAAGGGCTAATGTGGTCCCCATTTTCAAAAAAGGGAGGAAGGAGGACCCAGGAAACTACAGGCCCGTTAGTCTTACCTCGGTCCTAGGGAAGCTCTTTGAGAAAATTATCCAGGAGCACATCTATGAGGGACCAGCAGGGGGGATCATGCTTAGGGGCAACCAACATGGGTTCATTCAAGGCAGGTCCTGTCAGACCAACCTGGTGGCCTTCTATGATCAGGTCACAAGATCCTTGGATGCAGGTGCCACGGTGGACGTAGTCTTTCTGGACTTTAGGAAGGCCTTCAACACTGTCTCTCACCCCATTCTCATTAAGAAATTAGGCGACTGTGGCATCGATTCCTACACAGTCAGATGGGTCACAAATTGGCTGGAGGGCTGCACGCAGGCGGTGGTGGTGGATGGGTCTTTTTTGACCTGGAGGGGTGTGGGCAGTGGGGTCTCTCAGGGCTTGGTCCTCGGGCCAGCACTGTTCAACATCTTCATCAACGACTTGGACAAGGGGGTGAAATGCATCTTGTTCAAATTCATGGATGACACTAAGATGTGGAGAGAAGTGGGCACACTGGAGGAGAGAGACAGGCTACAACTAGATCTGGACAGGTTACAGGGGTGGGCGGATGAGAACAGGATGGTTTTCAATATGGACAAGTGTAAGGTATTGCACATGGGGACAAAGAACCAGCAGCATACCTACAGGCTGGGGAACTCCCTTCTCATTAGCACAGAGGCAGAAAAGGATCTTGGAGTCATTATTGATTCCAAAATGAACATGGGCCACCAATGTGAGGATGCGGTCAGGAAGGCTAACTGCACCTTGTCGTGCATCCACAGATGCATCACAAGCAGCTCCAAAGAGGTGATCCTCCCCCTCTATGCGACACTGGTCAGGCCGCAGTTGGAGCACTGTGTCCAGTTCTGGGCACCGCACTTCAGGAGGGATGTGGACAGCATGGAGAGGGTCCAGAGGAGGGCCACTCGCATGATCAGGGGGCAACAAGGCAGGCCCTACGAGAGGAGGCTACAGGACCTGAACCTGTTCAGCCTCCACAAGAGAAGGCTGAGGGGGGATCTGGTGGCCATCTACAAACTGGCCAAGGGGGACCAGCAGGCTATGGGAGAGTCCCTGTTCCCCCGAGTACTCCCGGGAGTAACAAGAACAACGGCCATAAATTGACAGAGATTAGATTCAAGCTAGACATCAGGAGGCAGTACTTCACAGTCAGGGTGGCTAAGAGCTGGAACCAACTTTGAAGGAAAGTGGTGCTCACCCCTACCCTGGGGGTCTTCAAAAGGAGGCTAGATGGGCTTGTTTGACCCCAGCATTCTTTCCTGCCCATGGCAGGGGGTTGGACTTGATGATCTACTTAGGTCCCTTCCGTCCCTACCAGCTATTAAACTAAAAGCCATACACATTAAGACAAAACAGATTTGCTGATGGCACTAAGTATATTCTCTCTTACATTAAATGGGGAAAAAGAGAGATCCTGAAAACAATGGGCTAAAAACAGTTCTAGTTGAGGCTCACACATGGCATTAACTAGAAGAGTCTGCCATGAGGAAAGGGAAAGTCTTCTTCCAAAGAAACACAATTTATTAATAATAACAACCAAAAAAGGACACAATGATTAGGTAAATCCCAACAGACATGAGGTATCTCCTGCCAGACAGCCTGCCATGCAGAAGACATCTCTTATATGTTTCTCATGAGGAAACCAGAGCTGAACTGTTCTGATTATTTGAAGACAAGAACCTGAATTGGATACAGACTGGTATACAAATGCCCTGAATTCCATCTGGATGCCTACATGTCTCAGGTTTCCTGTAGGTACCAGTAGGCAACTAAAAGGCTTACTACAAATCCATATGTGCCAAAACTTATTCTGAACATACTCAAAAGAAATCCAAGGCAGCTACAGAAGCATTTAACTTTGCTTCACTCCTTTCCAATCCTATTGCTAGTATCTAAGAGAGGTAGGTCTGGAGGGGACCTTGAGAGGTCATCTAGCCTAATTTCATGCCTGAGGCAGGATCATTACTGTCCAAACCACCACATACTAATCCATTGTCTAACCTCCTAGCTTAACTATAGTCAACTGTGACACAACACAAGAAATAACACTCTAATCTGCCACAGGTAAAGCAGGGGAACCATGGCGGCCAGTTAAAAACACTCAAGAGACCCCAGGAAGAGGACCCTACCCCACACTAGAAAGGAAGGCAACCCCCCCCACCGCCCCCCCAGTCATTACCATTCTGACCATGGGGTAAAATTCCTTCCTGACCCCATATCTGGCAAGCAGTTTGACCCTGTGCAGAAGGGCAAGACCCTCTAGCCAGGAATTGATGGGTTTGAGTCCCAGCAGGAGCATTGGCACACCCGTCATAAACCCCAGCCTTGGCTGCAGCCAACACCAAATTTTTTTAGCGAAGGCTTAAAAAAATCACTAACACAAATACCAGTTTGGGTGGGGGAAGAATTCCTTCCCAGCCCCATGTGGCAACCAAAAAAGGTCAGAAGCATCAGAAATACCCACTGTCGAATATACATGTAGCTGTGCCTAGATTGTCTCTGGCCAGTGGCTGAACTGCTTCTCAAACACCTCCAGTGATTGAGAGTCCACAACTTCTTTAGGCATTCTATTCTACCACCTTACTGTTCTAACAGTGAAGAAGTTTTTCTTGAGCACGTCTACACATGAATTAATGCACCGTAGTTACAGTGCATTAAGTTTAGTACCTGTAAGATCTATTAACTCAATGTGTAGTAACCAGTGCTACTGCACAGTGGCGCTGGTGCATGCCTTTTTAGTGATGCTAATGCACAGTAGACTAATTCTACTGTGCATTAGCACAATAGCACAGCTTTTGCTATGGTGCTGTAATGCACAGTAGAATTAGCCTATGGTGCATTTAGCATCTTGTGTAGACGTGCTCCCTTCTACCCAATATAAACCTACTTTGCTGCAACTTCAAGCCATTGGTCCACATCTTGCTGTTTCCCTCTTCTTTATAGCAGCCTCTCAAGTATAACTGCTATCATGTCCCCTCTTAAGCATCTTTTCCACTAGGTGAACATGCCTAGCTTCTTCACCCTCTTCTCATGACTTGCCTTCCAAGCCCTTTATCATTTTTGGCTCCTGCCTCTGAACCCCCTCTAACTTCTCCACACATGTCCCACAATACTTTAGATGAAGCTTAACTGTTTCCAATTAAAGAGGCACTATTGCCTCCCATGTCTTGCACCTAATGCTCCTATTGATGCATGCCAAAACTGTATCCACCTTTTGTGTGGCTGCATCGCACGGCATATTGAGACTATGATCTACCAAGAGTCCCAGATCCTTTTCTATAGTGCTGCCATCCAGCCAGGCATCACCCATTTTGTATTTGTATTTTTGATTATTCTTCCTGAGGTGTAGAACCTTGCATTTGTTCCTAGAAAAGTGAATAAATTTCTCACAATTCCCCATATATATGAGCGGGAACTTGAACTATTTCATATTGAAATTCAATATGCAGTAGCATGGCACTGGCAACTACCTTTAACCTAATGGACAGTGGTTAAAGCAGTTGCCCAGGGAACAAAACCCCCCAATTTTCTCACCCCCAGAGGTCTGAATTCATACTTCTCACTTCCTAGTAAAATATCCTCCCCAAAAGGCTCTGGGCTAGGTGGGAATGCTAGTGGCCCAAAGTAATAGCCAGGATGCCAGAAGACAAACAGGGAAGAGGAATCTATGGCTCAGAGAGGTGGTCATTTCCCTGTTTTCTGGTCCATGTTAATTATCCATGTTATTCAGTTTCTGTGTAGCATAAAATACATAGAGGGCACTTTTACATGTGCTCCAAGCGTGGGGGACAGTGCTTTAATTAAAGCGGCTCGAAGACCTGCTGTAATTAAAGTGCCACAACATCTCATGTATCAGCATCCCCACACTTCAAAATGGCAGTGGGGGCACTTGTACTAAAGCTCCTTTGATTAGTTCAAGAGCCCCCACCACCATTTTCAAGTGCAGGGACACTGATATATAAGACACAGGAGGCTCCTGGAGCATGGTAATTGCCACACTCCAGATGACTTGATTAATTGAGTCTGGTCTGATACACTGTGTGGCGGCAAAGATTGCGCTGCCAGCCCCAAGGACACAGCAGGTCCTAGGGGAAAGAACCTTGAAGTCCCTAAAGAGTTTCAGAGGAGTTGCTCTGAGCACAAATGCTTACCTTGCTGCAGATGAGAAGAAGAAGATCGAGACTCACTGGGAATGCAAATGCCGAGATTTGTGAGTTCCTGCTGGTTCTGGTTTGCTGGGCATGAGATGGAGTATTTCATAAAAATGCGTGCAGCAACAGCTATGGGAGAGAAGGAGAAACAGGAAGGAAGAGAAGGTTACTGAAAAGCAGGAATTCTTAGACTGTGCCCTTGCAGGGGAGATGGAGGAGAGCAGGAAACTCTCTCCTTTTGAGACTCAGAGGAGTCTCTTTCACTTACCTAAATCCAAGATTGAGAATCGGACATGGAGAAACTTTGGAGAACTTCAGTCCAGGTGGGGGAGAGAACCTGCAAGACCAGAAGACAACCAACCATGAGTGGTGGAGTTGCAGGGCTTGTGGTCAGAGAAAATCCCAAGAACAGAAGCTCTGCAACCCACCCAAGGATATTTCTTGTACTCAAAAGGAACTAGACCAGGGGCAGGGGTCCCAGGGCTATGGACAATTAAGCAGACCCAGTTAGGATCGGAAATTAAGTTAACTAAGAAGACAGAAGTAAAATTACAGGAATATAGGCAGACTTAGGTCTGTGAACATAGTGCCATTGTTTGCCTGTGACCACAAAGCAGGTCATGGGTGTGAAGAACTACAGCCAGCCATAGCTCTAAAGCATTCTAGGCCAGCAAGCCTCCCCCTTTTTCTTACATTTTTTACATCAAGTCGTGGCAGGAAAGAAAGGGCAGATGTGCTGATAGACCGAATTTTCAGACACCTGCTGAGATCTTAAAAGCTAGCACGCACCCAATACCATCATGAAAGAAAGTGTGCAAATTTGATAAGGACTCACCCATTTATACACTGTAATTACAGTGCATCAGAGCAATCTCCACGCTTGTGTACAGGCACCCAAACAGTCCAAGAAGTAAGCATGAGGGAGCTGTGTTCTGCAGTCCAGTAGTTTGAGCATGCAAACAGAAGAAGATCTAAGCTAAATGGAAGTTATGTAGTTAGGTAACTGCCATTTAGACATGTAAAGTAAAATACCCATATTCCTTCACATATCACTTACCGTCAAATAAGACACACTTCTTGTTTCTGGAAGGCAACATGTAAAAAAGGATTATTCCAGTCAAGGCCAACTGTGTAACATAGGCCTCCTGGACACACAGAGTGTCCAAGATGTGTAGATCCCATAAGATAGTCTGGATGAGGCAGCAGGAACTTCCTGGTGTGGCAGGACAGCAACAAAGTTAGGTCCCAGACTCTCATAAGGGCAGTATACAGTTGTGTAAATAGTTCTTTATAGAAGTCCCTGTAAATAATAAACTGTTTTTTTCCATATAACAAGCCTCATCAAGACACTACAGACTTCATGCAGCAGCCCACTTGCCCTGAGTCAGCTCACTTGCTGCTTCAAGCATAAGCAACAATGCTCAGCCAATAGTTACTGAAAATTCCTGTGCAGCTGTGAGAAGGTTAACACCAGGTTCCAACCCTTCTGCCTCTGGGTCCATAGAGAACAGCAGTCATTTTGGCAGCAATTAGAGCACAGTATATACATGCTTCTGTTCCTCTTTTTTTCTATTCCAGTGAAGAAAAATCAGCCTCCTGGCAATTTGGAGCTAGCTAGTGTCATTTAAAAGAC
This sequence comes from Alligator sinensis, assembly GCF_000455745.1. Lineage (NCBI taxonomy): Eukaryota > Metazoa > Chordata > Crocodylia > Alligatoridae > Alligator > Alligator sinensis. The sequence continues at coordinate 1,781,519 of NW_005842166.1, read as the reverse complement.
CTGCTTGGTGGAGGCATAGAAGTGCAGCTCCATGCTGGGGGCAGTCACATAGCACCTAGGGCAGTTGTGGCTCCTGCTGCATTGATTGCAGAAGTGCAATCAGCCACCACCATGGCAACAGCAGCTTTTGCACCCCTGCAACAAAGGTGGTACCTTTCATATGTTTTGTAGAAGTATTTCAAACTTATCTTGGAGACTTCTACTTGGTCTGAGAGAACAGTTTATTTTGGTTTCTTCATCCTTCTCAAAGTAAAGCATAAAGCACTACGAGGATAAACCAGTTACTGCTCCTGCATCCAGAAGAGTGAAAGGTTTCAGCTTATTGGTAAGAAAAAACAGACATAAATTTGATGTTCAGGAAGTTACATGACCTGTTGCAGTATTTTGAGTTAAGTTTGGGGCAGGCTGGACCTATGCACATTCTCTACTGACACACACAGCTCTGCCAACATGTCTTAGTCTTGATTGGATGTCTTGAGTAGTTTTCAGCTGCCATCCAGCCATGGTTTTGCAAAATATATCAGCACCTCCTGTGGCCAAGGCCAATGACCTTTTAACCCTGATCTGCAGTGCCCTTGGCACTGAAGCCTTTTCACTAGTGCACAGCCTTCCCAATGTACCTCAGTCCTGATCAGTGCTGGGTGAACAATGAAAATAAGAATTTGAGAACATTTGATCAAATTAAATCTGTACATTCAGATTAATGGTCCTTGTAACCACTTATTCCCACTCTATAAATGATCACAAAACCAAAGATGTGTTTGTAAGAATATACACAGAAATGAAAACAAAGTAGACATGTGAGCCCCCCAAATATGATAGAGGTTCAATATTATGTGACTTCAGTCCCTCGAAAATGAAGTGCAAATTACAGTTTGTGAATGCTTATAGCCACTGATGATGACAATCCCTTGATTTGAAGAGGCTCTCTACCATGGCTTATTGATGGGTCTTGAGGTAAGAGTCCAATCCCTGAGCCACTAATCTGCCACAGAAGTGGCAGATCTTTCCACAGTGGAGAGAAGGCCGTAGGTCAAGATTCCTTTCCTTTTTCTTTCTCTGCTTTCTCTTCTCTACTTATAATGCTTTATTTCAGAAGGGTGCTCTTTGGTTGAGGTTATGGAGCCATTGAAGTCTGTTAGCAGCCAGCTCTTCCCAGGTCTTGATGTTGGTGTCCATTTTTTTGAAGTATGCCTTCAATATGTTCTTGTAGCATTTTCTATGGCTGCTGTGAGACCTCAGGCTGCAACTAAGTTGGGAGTAGAACACTTGTTTTGGGAGTCAAGAGTTGGACATACGCACACAATGTCCAGTTCAACAAAGTTGGTGCTAGGATTACCAACTCAGTGCTGGTAACACTGGTTTCAGCAAGGATGCTGGAATTTGTGCAGTGACCTTCCCATTTGAGATGGAGGATTTTCCAGAGGCATTGTTCGTGATACCTCTCCAGGTTCTGGAGATGACAACAGTAGATCACCCATGTTTCATATCTATAGATAAGAGTGGGGATGATGACTGTGTTGTAGACCTGGATCTTAGTCTCTTTCTGGAGACTGTGATCAATAAAAACACATTGAATCAATTTCCTGAAAGAATCACTTCTGCAACAGATCCAGCTGAGAATCTCCTCCTCAGTATTCACTGAGAGAGATGGCTCTTGAGGTGAGGGAAGTGCTTGACAACCCTTAAGATCTTTCCCTTAATGGTAATTTGTAGGGCAGTGCAAAGCTTTGGTCCCTGATTCGATTTGGCAGAGATTTAGACTAAGTTGGTGGTCAAATCTCTGAATCCGAATTGAACCAGAGGACCCTTTAATCTCTCTGAATTGAATCGGAACCCTCTGAATCAATTCAGAGAGATTCAGACATAGACATAGGTTTAAATGTTTTTTCTACATACCTTTAGGTAGCAGGTGGCTCATGAGTGCTGCAATGCTGGGGCGCATGGAGCATCCCACAGAAGCTCTCCCCAGTGCGCTTGGCAGCAGACCCTCCCCCCCATGCCCCCTCAGCTTGGCAACTGGTGCCTCCTGGATCTGGGGGGGCACTTGGGGTCTTCCTGCAGCTGATCACTGAACCAGGGGGGTGCAGGGGCGCCCCCCGTGCACTCCGTGGCAGACTCATAAGTGGACCAGAAGTACTTCCGGGCCACTGGGTTCGTCGCCCAGCACGTGGAGTGCCTCCCCCACCCCACACACAAACATGCACTCCTGTGGGACACTCCATGTGCCCCAGCATTGCAGCAATCATGAGCCACTCCTGCTACCTCAAGGTATATAGAAAAACTTTTAAAGCTGTGTCTATGTCCGAATCAGTGATTCTCCAAATCAGTGTCGAATCTTCAGATTCGGATTTGATGGAATCAAATCACAGACAGTGATCCAAATCAATTAATCAAATCACTGTCCATGATTCAGGCTGAATCTGAATCCAAATCAAATAGGGCCCAGTTCATACACCCCTAGTAATTTGAGGAGCGGGGTCACATTCATGGCCTGGAGCGCACTGATAGAACACTTTAGTCTTCTTAGTGTTGTAAGAGAGGCCCAAAGTTTAGTAGGCTTCTGTGAAGAGATCCAGCATAATGTCTAGGTTTTCCTCAGTGTGCAAGGATGGCACAGTCATCAGTGTATTGAAGGGCAAGGATGGTTTTTTTAAATATTTTGCTCTCTCAACGAAAATGTCCCAGATTGAAGAGCCCTCCATTCATTTGGTATTAAATGCCAATTCCAGAATGGAAGCTGTTCTTAACAAGAAACAGGATGATGGTAAAAAAAAATGGAGAACAGACCTGGGGCAATGACACATCCTTGCTTGACCCAGTTTGAATGACAAATTGATTTGTCTCTGATCCACTAAAAAGAACAGCTGAGTCATCTGGCCATGGAGAAGCCTGAGGACCTTGTAACTTTTTTTTCAGAGCATTCAAATTTGACCAGTATTCTCCACAACACTTTGTGATTGATGGAGTCAAAGGCCTTAATGAGGTCAAGAAAGGCCACAACATAACAACAGCTGGAGAAAGTGGGTAGGAATCAGTATATAAACTGTAATGTGTTTGCATAAACCATTCACTGAATAATTCTGGATAGGCAAAAATCCAACTATACATTTATTATTTGGTTCATTCATTTATAACTGACCCCTAATGCTGGGGACAACAAGCTCAAGAGATATGTACCAGAGGCCTGAAAGTGTGATCATGTGCTTGCTGGCCCACCTTTGCTAATTTATTCTCGCTTGCATAGTGAATAATAGCAGTGAAGATCTTGGGGGCACATGCTTCAGCCTGATTCCTCTGCTGACAGATACGTTTCTTGGTGCACAGCAATATCAGTCCTTTGTTTTTATTAAAGAAAAAATAGTATTTTCTTCTTTGTAATAGGGCTGATAAGGCTTTTAATATTTCAAGATACATACTGAATAGGGCTGTGCAAAGCTTCAGGTTCTGATTCGATTCGGAGATTTGGCCCGATTTGGTGGCCAAATCTCCTCATCTGCATTAAATCAGAGAATCAGTTAAAAGGTCTGAATCAATTTGAAGCTCTTTGAATCAATTCGGAAAAGATTTGGAGAGCTTCGGTGGTTCGGGCAGTCCCTGCCCACTGCAGCAGGGAGCTGGACCCGGACTCTGACCAGGTAAATAGGGGGAATGGGAGGGGGGGCTGGAGGAGCAGGGAGGGGACCATGGGGGAACCCCACCAGGCCCCATCCCTTGCCTGTTCCCCCAGTACCCCTGAGTGCTCCCCGACTCCCACCTGCTCCCCCAGTCCCTCCCATGGCTGCCCCGCCACCCTAGCCCCCAGCCCTT
>NW_005842166.1:1764870-1777616 GCF_000455745.1 Alligator sinensis | reverse complement strand
AGTGCGGGGCAGCGGGGATTGCCCCCCTGCCAAGCAGCAGCTGGTGAGTCTGGGCTTTTTTTGTTTTGTTTTTTGTAAGGGCCGAGAGCTGGGATGGGCAGGGCAGCCATAGGGGGGGCTGAGAGAGTGGGCAGGGGTTGGGGGTATCATGGCAAAGCCCCCCTTGTGGCATGGGGCAGTGGGGATCGCCCCCCGACAGGCAGGAGTCAGTGAGTGGGGGCTTTTTTTTCCAAGAGCTGGGAGCTGGGGTGGAATCTGAATCTGAAGCGAATACTAGCCGCTTCGCACAGGCCTAATACTTAATAGGACTGACCAGTCTCAATTCCTTTATTTTTTATGTTCAATTTTGTATATACCTGGCAATATATCATTTTCCATAAATCAACTGTGCAACATTTATCTGTACATTGCCATAGATGATTATATCCACATTCTACCATTTATTTTGAACTCATAACAAGAAATGCTCACGAGCAGTCTCAAAACAGAGCATGAGGGAGAAGAAGAGAAAGGAAAAAGAACAAGAAAATAAATATAAAGCAGAAATAATACTAACAGTAAATTTAATATATGTCATACTATGTCTTCAAAAAATAGATGAATATCACTGGTTGATAAACAGTGTTTAACAACCTAAAAACCCCTCACTTTTCTCCCTCTTTTTTCCCTTCTGTTAAATAACCCCAAAATATATTGAAGTAATTTTGGAAGTAAACCTAGTGCAAGGGTCATAATTTCATAAATAAATAAATAACATTTAGACAGATTTAAAATATTCAGAAGTGAATGTATATAAATAATATAGAAGCCACTGTGAGGAATATAAGACATCTAAGTGATAATGTCTTCTGAGATGTGTTCCCTATAAACAGTTTTACACAGGTCAGTTTATAACTTTAGCTTCCCCAGATAAAGCTGACATACTGAAGGTTTTTAATTCCTTAAGGTCAAGAATATTTCAAGGTACTAGATTTACTCTGCATTAACTAAAGCATGTTACTATGTGTGTAGATGGACCGACTAGTATCATTCAGATTATTCCATAACTTTATCCCCCCAACCCCTGCCCAGTTGGTATTGATGTAATAAAGCTTTCTGCTTTCTTAGGGTCAGAGAAACTATAGGTTTTCCCTCAATTAATTCAGTGAAGCAGATCTAGGATGGGAGGATACTTCATGAAGTATCTCAGCTGCTTCAGTCTGGTCTGCCATTTTTAAACCAGGTGTGCAAAGTGCAGCCTGTGGACTGGATCCAGTCCATCAAGGGATTTTAGCCCACAGTGGGTCCCTTGGCCCCCCTCCCCCCCACAGCTTGGGGGGAAGCCTGGGCTGTCATGTGTGGCTAGTCCTGCCACCCCAGTTCATCTGCTGTGCACCCACCGCCAGGGGTTCTAGATGGAGCAGGTGCTAGACTACTTATCCTCTAAGGTCCTGGCACACCAGCAGCCCAGGAGCTATGAATGCTGCTTGGTGGTGTGCCTGGTAAAGGTCCTAGTGTATCTGGAGCCTGGGAGCTAGGAATGCCACCATCTTGTAAAACATTAAAGTCTATGGACTTTTAGGACAAAAATCTTAAATCATTTAATTGAAACTAAACCATGGTAGAGCAAGAGGGCTTAGAGCCATATTTGAATTTTGCCTGAAGAATTCAGCTCAAAACAATATGATTTGAGCTCACCAATTTTTATAAACACACTCCTGCCCCCTCCATGACTAGAAGTGTAGTGAGGATGAACAAGGTTACTTCTGAGCCTCTTGGGACTGGCCTAAATTCTCAGATGTACCTTTTGACTTTGGGGCCCAGTCCAAAAGGATGAAGGCAAAGCAGATTCTCTTGCTTCTGGACTCTTGGTGCCGATCCTAACTTCAGTCCCTATTTAGAGCAGCCTATGAGCTGCTATAAAACACACTGGTTGGTCATGAGCTTAAGTGGTCATTATACCAGCCGAGTATAACTTGAGCACGACTGTATGGTGACTGTACCCTCTGCTCCTGTGACACACCCCATAGGCTGGAGGCTATGAATTCCTCCATGTAGAGGAATGGACAGCTAGAGATTTTTAGCTATTTTCCAACTCACTTGTGCTGTTACTGTTTTCTAACTCTGTTGTGGAAACCATTTTGTTTTTCTGGCTTGAAGGTACTAGTCTTTCTTGTAAGCAATTTACTACACCATTGGTCTGCTAGGTCTACAGTCAAGCTAACCTCAATTCTGGCTCAGCTCTGTCCAATGTGAAATATTACTCTGATGCACCATTTTCCTCATACGAAAAAAGAATAGTTAGGGCTGCTGCATAATAACCTAGTAGCCTGACATTTAGCGTTACAAGGGCACCCAGAGAGTCCTGTTGAAGTTCCAGCTGGTATTTCTGGGAGCCTGGGGATTAGCCAGAGCAAGAGAAGGTGTGGCCAGGATGTCACAATCTGGAAAGCTTATAGCTATTGCAGAAGTCCTCAGGATAGTTTTAGCTGATGTAATTTAGGACTGGGGCTAGGTTCAGCCATGGCTGAGCGCTATGATCAGAGAAGTAGGAAGATGGCTTGAAGCCTTGTATCCAGTACAGAGTACAACATATCTGAACCTGTGAAGCAGTTTCAGTACTTTCTGTTTGCTCTAATACTTTGGTTTTTTTGGGGGGGGGGGGGGTTTATATTTCTGTTTGTGGCGGCGAGGTGCCCCCACAGGCTCTCGAGGGAGAGAGAGGAGAGCCCACAGACCCCAGACCCCAAGAGCAAGCCCCCAGAGGGGCGTACGTACCTTCAGGAGAACAGCGGGAGCAGGAGCCGTGTTCGCAACCGGCATTACGCCTGCTGTGGCATCAGCTGTTTTCGATGAGGGGAACAGCTGAGCCAATCCCACCGGCCATATTGGCTGCTGCAGGAGGATTCAAAAACGCTGGCGGAGCGGGGAGGGAAAGAAAGCCAGAGAGAGAGAGCACGGGCTGGCAGCTCATGAGGCGAGCTCCGGCACGAGAAGGGGATGACCCAGCCTGCGAGGCTTCAGCAGGCAGCCCACGAAAGGGCTTTAAGCCTTCTGCTGGAGGCAGAGCAGGAGGCAGGCAAGGAGGGCAAGCGGAGGCACTCTTGCAGCCACCGACAGGAGCTTACACTCAGGAGGCAAGGGAGCTCCCTGCTGGTGGTAAGGGAGAGAAAACAGCAGAGAATCTGGGCAGGAGCTGGAATAAGAGGGATAACCCTGCAGCTCCTCCTGATTCGGAGAAATATTTTCTATAAAAAAAAGAGAGATCTTCCCCAAGAAGGGAGGGAGAGTGACCGGAACCCTGGGAACCGGTCTGAGGCCGTCGTACGAGGCCAGAAAACATTTTGTAATGCATCATCCAGTGGCTGGCGTGTGGACGGGGTGTAGGGGAAGCGAAGCCCTGTGGAACACCACATCGAACGACTGTGAGTACCACCGTCTATCAGGAGGCCCCATCCATGCTAAGATCTCCACTGTAGACCCCTCTTAAAGTGCGTTTAACATCCAAGTCGTGGCAGGCGAGTTGAGGGGAGGGGTAAGCCCCGATAGACTGGGAGGTGAGAGGGGCGCAAGCCCCACACTGTTATATAAACAAAAAAACAAAAGGAATTTTCAAATGAGTGTAGGGACACACATTTTAATGGGGAGTTTTGTTGTCAGGCCAGGGACCACTTTTGAGATGAAGAGCCTTAAATCTGAGAGGCAGCAAGAACCAGGCTGTGCTGGCTGTTCTAGGCATTGCCTTTTGGCCTTGGGGAGAGAGGGGCAGAGAAGACTGCTCCTTGGTTGTACATAGTACCACAGTGAGCAAAAGCTCTATGCAAATTACATCCATAAATGTGATTTGCCCATCTGTGGGGAATGAGAAAGGTGTTTGTACCCCAGATTTCACAGGAAATGGAAGGATTGCCTTATTTCTGGCAACAGAAAGAGGCAATTTTTGTTCTAAATAAGGTAGTTTCCATGTCAAATGTTCCATGGTGAAATCTCACTCCATAGCTTTTTATGAATCAAATCTTAACAAATGTCCAATGCTTGATTCTTCACAACAGACCTTGCTTGGCTTTGATCTGGATTTGCCTCAGCTCAGCATGCCTGCTGCTCCCTGCCAAGCTAAAAAGGAAAAATGTGACTTTTCTTTGGTTTGAAATTAAAGTGGTTTTTTTTCTTTCTTTCTTCTTTTCTTTCTGTTTTTAATGCCTTGGCTGTTGAGTTGTATGTTATTCATCATTGCCCCAGCCCTATCCATTCTTTCCCATCCAGAGAGCACATTGAAACAATTTCCCCGTGGTTTCCCTCCTTGGTAGAGTCAGATTCCTAGAAAACAAAAGGAATGTCATAACAGTAATCACCAGCACTGAAGGAAGTCAGAAGGCCTAGAAGCTGACTTGCACAATGGACTGAACGTCTGCTGAGCAGGGTGCCCTGATGCTAAACGCTATTGTCTTCTTCTCATGGAGCAGATTTGACTCTGATTCTGGTGACTGACTTAGAAATTTTCTCTTTCCTTCACATGCCAGTGTGCTGCTCAGAGTTGTGCATTGCACTTCCCATGGATACATCAGATTCCTATGACTCATAAATGTGTACAAATTTATGGAACATTTCTACAACCACAGGAAAAGGCTGAAAATGCTCAGCAGACCTAATACTTCAGCCCCAGGGACATGCTCCTTCAGAAGCCTGGCCTTCCTGTGGATGCTATTCCTCCCTTCTTCACACCCATTTCAGTCTTCCAGCATGACCTCATTGGAAGCTCTTAGCATGATATCATCTTATTTTAGTAATTAGTGCAGGATAACCCCAACGAGTTACAAGTAAAAAAAAGGGATCTCACAAAATATCCTAATCCAACCAATCAAAAGGGTGCTGACAGATATGCAGCTCCCCACCGTAACTCATGGCACTTCATAAGAAGCACCACAAATTACAGTGATCCCCACCCCAACCAAAAGATTCTCCCCCTTGGTTGGGGGAATTGAGCTTCAGTTTGGAGCCAGCTGCATGTCTGCAGCCTTTCTCCCTTAGCCCTAACCCACCTTCCCAGCTCTGGTGCTGTCTTCAGAATGGGAGGGAGGAAAGGGAGGGGAAGGGGGTCAATCTGGGATCACCCAGCTTGTGCTGGAGGGTGGAGCAGGTGGATTGGAGCCCCCCACCCCACCTTCTTGTTGCCTCAGTGTCATATGTATTAAGCTTCTGCACATTTCAAAATGGCTGTGGGGGTGCTTTATCTAAACCTCACCAAATGAGCTTTAGATAAAGCATCTTGTGGACATTTTGAAAAGTGTGGGGCTTAATACACATGATGCTGAGCCGTTTTATTTAGAGTGGCTGTCCAAAACCCCCCCTAATTATAAAACAGTGCCCCACAGCCACCCCTGAGTGCATGTATAGGAAACCTATGATGTTTTCAGGTTTATCAGATGCACTTACAGGATACGGCGGTAAAATGGTAGAATTTTTCCAGGGCTATAATTGTAGAGCGGGGCAATCTAACTTCAAAGTGGTCGGAGGCTGCATGCCCTGTGGACCACACCAGCAAGGGCTGCACAGTGTTCTGAAGTGAGTCTTTACTAATCACTTTTTTGGCCCCCTTTTCTGCAGCTCTTAACAAGTCTCTGAATCTGCTGTTTGTCTGAAACCTTCTGAAGTATCAGATTTAGTTCCTGATTTGGTTTTGGTGTGAAGCTTTTTGTCTAACTCTGGATAAACTCGAGTCCTTATACTGGGATACAACTGACTTGCGCTTCTGGCAGCTGTGCTTCTGCTCATAGCACAAAGTTCATTAGCTATAGACAGTTGAGGCTGGTTCCCTCTTTCCGCATGATAGTATTTGCATTTGTGTTTGTAGGTAACTTTCTTCCCTTATGGATAAGGTTGTTTCTTGTGTTCTGAAATAGTTGGTTTCTTCCTAGGAAAATTTTCCAGATTTGGGGTATGGCAGCCAAGAAGATCACCAAGAAGCAGGGATGCTGTGTTTTCTTGTATTGCAAGCACACACTTAACTAGATTCAGTTGCTCACAAGCTGCTAGACCTAAAATTGGTGTTACCTCCTAAGGTACCACAATGTATGTGAGTTTGTATACTCTAAACTGCATGCCAGCAATGCATCTCACTTTCAACGGTATATTTGTTCCAGAATACCCAGGATTTTTTATTTTCTTTTTGTTTTTTTTTTAATTGTCCTTATTTTTTTAATACAGTAATCTAGTTTCTAAATATTCCAAGATTTCATTCCAAATTGCACCAATTTTTTTGGAGCAGTTAAGCCTACTAAAAACATGATTTTCTGCATAGATGCCAGCTACATTAGCTCATTTTACCAGATTTTGACCTTTGGAGATATCCTACTTTTCCAGTGCAGCACTATAACCCTGCATGTTACTAATAAGGCCCACTAAGAATGCAATTTGGGAAGGATTCGGTTTGAATCCTTGCGGATTATACTCAAGAACGCAGACCTTTGGCAGAGGTATTATTGCTGTCTTCAAAACTGTGTTAACTCAAGTTATAATTTCTTTCCAAAAAGAATCGATAATAGGACATGATCTAAATATGTAACCAAGTATTACTTCCAATGCATCACATGTCAAGTATGTATCTACAGTACTGGCATAGCCAGTTATTTTGATGTTTGTTGGACTCTCTCATTTTCAATTTTCTATAGTCATGTTCTGGTAAAATAGGAACTTGAGGTCCAGTGTCCAATTTAAAAGAACCCATTGTTCCATTCACTTCCACTATCAGTCCCTCTCATTAGGGTTTTGTTTGGGATCAACAGCACTTGGCAAAATGATTTTTCTTGTTACAATTTGTGAAGCTGTAATTTTTCCCCTTAAAATTTTTGGGCAAGATACTGTGTACAGTATTGCATCTTTGGTGAGCCACTGTCCCCTGGCTATTTACTGGATTAGTCCCATGGCCTAGTCCCACATCCCTTTAGTAAATGCACATCTCCAAAAACAGGTGCATCTCCCTGTCGACTTCAGGGTCCTCCCAAGGTGCCATGCACAGTGGGCTGCCTGTACCAGTATGATCTGTCATGCTGTGAGCCAACTCAGAGCAAAGTGATCTACTGCCATTGTCTTGTCAATGATGCTGGTCCATACCTGCTTAGAGAGCTCACATGACAGATGTCATACTGGTGCCAATACATCCCCTGCTCTCTTCTTTCTGAGCATCTTCTTATGACCCATCAAGACCCCTCGCACATATTTGATTCCTTCATCAAAAAGACCTCCATTCTTCTCTCAAAGGGAAGAACTCTTCATGCCCACTGGAACCAAAGCAGAGCTCCTGTACATCATCAACTTTCATAACGTAGTTCTGATGAAGCATGATGCGAAAAACCTGGCCCTCGTCTGCCCAACCACTGCTACCTGGCAGCACGCATTCAGTAGCTTTGTGTAAATAAACAGGTATACATCTGGCCGTGTCGGAGACCCTAGCAGGCAGCCCAGTCTGAGATAATTGCCTAAGCAACCACATCTACCTTGGGTCTCTGGCTAACAAGCTTTGCCTGAGGTAGTTAACTGGTTGGCTCGGTCTCCCAATTTATTCCCATCTGTGGCAACTGCCTCCAGGCCAGCCAACAGTTCTGATGTCAGTCTGTTTTGGCAAGCCTCCTGGTCCCTATAGGCATTTATACGCATACATTTTCATGCCAGGACACGCCAGAGATCCAGTGCATCGGAGCAGGCTCGATTAATTGAGTCTGCTCTGCATATAAGCTGACGCACACTGCACCACACCGTGTGCAGTTGTGTAAGTGTATAAATGCACATCAGTGCGCAGAAAATGGCAGCAGTGCACTTTTCAACTAAAACACCTTTGATGTGTTCTAGTGCAAGAGTGTGCTGCTGCCATTTTCTCAGCGCTGACATGCATTTCACCACTTACATAACTGTATGCACTGCAGTGCCAGGTGCTTTTAAAAGTACCTGGTGCTGTGGCACAAGCATGTGTACAAATGTCCTATACTTCCTATCTTTTCTGGTTCCTGACCTTGGTTTTGAGTCCAGCCCCCTGCCCCAGGGGCAGTAAGTCAGCTAGGGTCAAAGGATCCCAGCAAGATAGCTGTCCAAAGATTTCTTAAAAGAATCATGAGTACATGCTTGCACCACCTCTGGAGGGAGTCTATTGGGGGCTCAGACAGTAAAGAAGTTTTTGGAAGTCTGTTACTTCCTAGCCAGTTGTACACGAATTTTTGAATCCATCTTTTCATTGTGGTTCCAAGTTTGGTAACAAGTTTTGGGAATCTCTTATCTGGTCCAGCAGCCTTGCCAGTCTTGATCGCTTTAATAGTTGTGTTGAACTCATTGTCAGAGATGAGAGTGGTTAAATTAAGATTGGCATTTGGTGATTTAATTTGTTCGTGAGTCCAATGTCTAATCATTCCTGTGGATTGCTTGCTTAGATTACTGTACATGCTGCTGTTGCTGGAGTTTGCTGATGCAGGGCAATGTTGGTTTTTTTGGTGCCTTCGCCTAAAAAGGTCCACCATAGTTGTCTGCTCAAGTGGGTCATACCCAATCCTTCTATGGAAGAAGTAAGTCATTTCTCCTTTTTGGTATTATTCAAATCCCTTGGACCTGATAACTTGGAATCTGATCCTAGAACCGGACCCTCACACTGGCCTGCATTGTGCCTCTGGATTTGGTAATGTGGCTCCTGAACTCTGAATGAGCCTCTCTGATCCAACCAGTAGGCCAGCCTGCCTGTGACCCAGTCCCTTACAGGTACTCCCCAACTTTGAGCTTTTCAGTGCAAGTTAATCTTTCCAAAAGAAAGTGCACATTGCCCTCTTTAAACAAGATAATTGCTACCATGATAGCAGAAAGTCTCACATAAAAGATTATAGGCAATAGAGTCACCTTCATGGCTTTCACCTATCCCCCCCCTCCATTAATCAGCTGTCCATAATCCTAGGATCTGTCATTCTTTTATGGTGGTATTTTCCCTGTACCTTCTCCCCTGCAAGTCCCAAGTCAAAGGGTACTCCCAATACCTTCATCTCTGTGCTGGTGATCACCAGCCCTAGCTCATGCACTCCCCCATAGTTCCTATTCCCATGCATGCTCTCTTTTCTGTTCACACTGCCTCCCTGTATTCCCCTCAATGTGCCGCAACAGTCTCTGCAATGAGAGGTCTTTATGCACTGCCCAGTGAAGTGATAAGAACAGAAAAATTAATATGGGATCCATTCCTGTTCACTCACAATCCTGTGGAGGAGCTAGGACAAGCTGTCCAGGCCTGAACCTTCTCTCCCCTTGTCCTGTGCCCCTACACACAAGGGTGCATCTACACCAGATGCTTACTGAGCAGTAGTTTAATAACATCGCGCAGTAGCATGCCAGTCAAAAACCATCCTAATATGCTACTGCACAGTGTTATTAGGCTACTGCACAGTAAGCATCACAAAAAAACAACTGTAGTTACTATGCATTTAGTTAGTATTTCATTAAGTAAGTACTAAACTATATGTTCAGTAACTACTGTGCATTAGGGCTGTGTGACGCTTCAGGTGTGGATTTGATTTGGAGGAGATTCGGCTCGATTTGGCGGCCAAATCTCTGAATCTGAATTGAGGCAGGAGACCAATTAAAAGGTCCAAATCAATTTGAAGCTCTCTGAATCAATCTGGAAAAGATATGGAGAGCTTTGGAGATTTGGACAGTCCCACTCGCCGCTGCAGGGAGCTGGACCCGGACTCTGTGCTGGTAAGTAGGGGGCGGGGGAGGGAGAGCTGTAAGAGGGTGAAAGGGACCATGGGGGGACCCCTGCCAGGCCCATCCCCTGCCTGCTCCCCCAGCTCCCCTGAGTGCCCCCTGACCCCCACCTGCTCTCCCTGTCCCAACCATGGCTGCCCCATCCAGCCCCAGCTCCCAGCTCTTTAAAAAAAAAGTTCCCACTCATTGGCTGCTGCCAGGTGGGGGGCGATCACCACTGCCCCCCACTGCCCCATGCTGCATGGGGGGCTCTGCCATGAGCCTCCTGACTCCTGCCCGCTCTCCCAGCCCCAGCCTATGACTGATTAAAAAAAAAGCCCCCACTCACGAGCTGCTGCAGCGGCCTAGGGACTTCTGGGGGCTCATGGCAGAGCCCCCCATGCAGTGTGGGGCAGTGGGGGGTAGCGGGAATCACCCCCCCACCTGGCAGGATCCAGTGAGCCCAGGGCTTTTTTGTTAGCAGAAGCCCTGAGGGCTGCTGCAGCTGGTGAGTGGGGGCTTTTTTTTTTTTAAGAGCTGGGAGCTGAGGCTTGGCAGGCGTTGGGAGCTTGTGACAGGACAGAGCCCCACAACACAGCATGGGTCAGTGGGGGGTAGCAGGGATCCCCACCCCCGAACCTGGGAGCAGCCAGTGAGTGCTTTTTAAAGAACTGGGGCTGGGTGGGGCATACATTGACAGGGCTGGGAGAGTGGGCAGGGGATGGGGCCGATTCAGCGATGGCTGAATCTCTGAATCAAATTCAGCTGAATCAATTCAGGACAGTGATTCAAATCACTGTCCCCCAAATCGGCTGAATCCAAATCCAAAGTGAATACTAGCCACTTTGCAAAGGCCTACTGAGCATGAAGAAATGTGTAGACACATCCACTGTGAACAACTAAATTCCTCCATCAGAATTTTGCCTGTTTTGAGGGTAGCTAACTATCCATAAGCTTACAAATAGTAAGAATTCAGGCTAAAAATGCTTGTCCATAAAGTCCATGAATAAATTTAAATCCCCTCTGAAAACAAATCAAGCTCTGGCTACTCTGTGAAACTCCTTCTTCAAAAGAAGTTGCACAGCTGGAACTTCTGTGGAGCAGAAGGAGTGGGACCAGCAAGGAAAGGCAGAGGGGGTGGGCTGGAGGGTGCAGTTAAGGATGTCAGGGTGTGGGATGTGTAAGGGACCCCTGTGGTGGGGGCAGCAAGGTATAAAACCATTGCTGTAGTCACACAGGGCTGCCAACTCAAGATCTTTTTCTGACAGTAAACCATTATCAGGAAAAGTTTGTCAGTAAAAAAAGTTTGCAGATTTTCATAAGAAAAGAAAATCGGCCGGGGGGGGGGCGGGGGAGGACAGCCTACCTACGCCCCCAGAGAGCATGGTGCTAGCTGTTTGAAAAGCCTGTAGAAGTGCCCCCCCTTCAGTTGAAGCATATACATTGACAATAAACTCCTCTCCTACCACACATATTGCCCAAATCAGCCAACTGAATATCACCTCCTGGTATTTCACTAATCTGACTTGTAATTTTTTAAACAACTTGCTACCCCTGCTACCCTACTGGCATTTGTACCTGACCAGAGTGTTCCCAAGTTCAACACTTTTTATACATCTCATAGTCCTGGCTGTGGGGAATGCCATATTCTTGCAAGCACACAATCTCTTTCTGTTGCTTTACCAAGTAAACCTAAATAAGTTCTCTCCCCTTCCTGCTTAACACATTTCTTAGGGAAATAGATGTTACCTGCAACACCACAATTACAAAAAGAAGATGGCTCAGTCCCTTCCCTTATTCCTCTTTACTTATATACTCCCTAAAGTGCTCTCTTCTCTTTCCTCCTTTCTCTCCTGCTTTCATCTGTGTGGCTGAATTGCAGAAAGTCCTCTAAAGATGTCTCCTCAAGGAGCTCTACAAACCGAAAGGAGTGGCTGCAAACACCCTATCAAAATGTTCAGGCCTTTGGAAGGTCAACACCCCAGGGACCAGTGGTATGCTCTCTTAAGCCAGGAATAGCCTCTACCTTGTATGTTGGCCTTCCTCTTCCAGTTTTCTTGGTTTCCCCACCCCCCAACCTTACCTTAGCCTACTCCTCTGTTTTATGCTTCCTTGTGCCCTTCTGCCATTCCATTTCCTCTCCTCCTTTCTGGGCCTCTGTTGTGCCTTGTGCTGCCTTCTCTTCACCTGCCTCTGATACTCCTGGCTCCTTGGTGCCCTTGAAGCTTTTACCCTCTTTCTTCTCCTCTTCTTCCCAGATTCCCACCATGTGGGAGCTCTCGGAGGCAGCTCTCGGAGACCATAAAAGCTAAAGAGGCAGTAGTCATGGGGGACCTAAACTACCCAGACATCTGCTGGGAGACGCAGACGGCAAAGTCCCACCGTTCACGCAGGTTTCTAACCTGTGTACAGGACCTCCACCTGACACAGGAGGTACACGGTCCCACTAGGGGGAATGCCATACTGGATCTGGTATTGGCAACGGGGGATGACATGGTAGGGGACCTACAGATCGATAGCCATCTGGGGGACAGTGATCACCTAATAATAGAATTCACCATAAGACGTCGAGTGGGTAAGGTAACTAGTAGGGTGAAAGTGCTAGACTTTAGGAAAGCTGATTTAAATGAACTCAGGCGATTAGTCATGGACGCACTGCAGAGTAGGAGTTTTGAAGTGATGGGAGCCCAAGAAGGGTGGCTGTGCCTTAAGGAAATGATCCTTCGGGCACAAAGCGAGACGATCCCCATGTGAGGTAAAGGAGGGAAAGGGGCCAGGAGGCTTCCCTGGCTGACCACAGAAATCCAGGGCAGCCTAAGGGACAAAAGGGGAGCACATAAAAAGTGGAAACAGGGAGAGATCACCAAAGATGAATATACCTCCTCTGCTTGTGCTTGTAGGGAGGCAGTTAGACGGGCCAAAGCTGCCATGGAGCTGAGGATGGCAACCCAAGTAAAAGACAACAAGAAATTGTTTTTTAGATATATAGGGAGTAAAAGGAAGGCCCAGGGAGGAATAGGACCCCTGCTAAATGGGCAGAAACAACTGGTGACGGACAG
>NW_005842166.1:1759560-1763585 GCF_000455745.1 Alligator sinensis | reverse complement strand
TCGCAGCAAGGGGTAGGAGATGCTGTGTTTACCAAGGACACCCCTTGGAGTAACTAGAAATAACGGCCACAAACTGATGGAGAGCAGATTCAAGTGAGACATCAGGAAGAACTTCTTCTTCATGGCGAGGGTTGCCAGAATCTGGAGCGGCCTTCCGAGGGAGGTGGTGCTCTCCCCTACCTGGGGGTCTTTAAGAAGAGACTGGACATGCACCTGGCTGGGTCGTCTGACCCCAGCCAGCGCTCTTCCCTGCCTATGCAGGGGGTCAGACTTGATGATCTATTGAGGTCCCTTCCAACCCTAACATCTATGTGTGCTGCCTCTGCCAAGATTCCTTGGGTTCCTCCATGAGTTCCTCTTCTATTGTTTGACAAGGCTCTTTGGGTGAATCTGATATCTTTTATTAGACCAACTTAAATAGTTGGAAAATGATTTTTAAGCAAGCTTTCGGGTTCAAAAACCCTTCGTCAGGCTGAGGAAGTTTCAGCAGTTGGTGTGTGCTCTTCCTGGATGGAATGAAAAGTAAAGAAGCTAGAGACTGGGCTGGTATGCATGCAAGATAGGCAGTTAGTGAAGATGTAGATTGAGGAGTCAATGGGTGAGAGACAGGCTGAGTGGAGGGGAGAGAAGGGGGATGAATAGTGGAGAAGTACCTGGAGATTCAGATGTCAGGCAGGTTATAACATGTCATAAATCCAGGGTCTATATTTAGTCCATGATTTTTAGTATCCACGAGGTTGATGAAGTGGAGTTCATGGGCTCGTCTCTGGGAAGTGTTGTGTAAGTTTCCTTTGAGGATCAGGACTGAGAGATTGGAGAGAGAGTGGTTTTCTTGTGAGAAATGTGCCCCCACTGGGTATTCCTGTCTTTGAAATATTTCCGGTGTGCATTCATTCTGGTGCGCAGTTGTTGTTTGGTCTCTCCTACGTAGCAAGGGAAGTTTAGGTTAGGTTTTAAGAAAAACTCCCAAGAGGAGGGTAGTAAAGCACTGAAATGGGCTATCCAGAGAGGCTGTAGAATCTACATCCTTAGCACTTTAAGACCCAGCTAGACAAAGACTTGGCTGGAATTATCTAGTTGGGGACAGCCCTGCTTTGAGCAGGGGGTTGGACTAGATGACCTCCTAAGGTCCCTTCCCTCCCTAATTTTCTATGAATTTTGAGCCACATAACAAGTGTTTTAAGCCACTTAAAGGTGTTAATGTGTGGACAATCCACAGGTTAAGAGCTCCGGGAATTGCCCAGAATTAAGGTGTAACAAGGCCCTCTCTCTCTCTCCCTCTCTTAATACTTCTGTATCCAAGTCCTCACATCATTTTCCTGAACCAGTTCTGAAACCATTTTCAGTATAATAACCTTTTATCCCAGTGTTGAAAGTGACTTTAAAAAGAGAGAGAAAGAGAGAGAGAGAGCAAAGAAATTCCTTTGGTCCCTCTCACAGCAGACCTTCAGGTAAAACTGTTGGCTGATGGAAAGGTTCCTTTCCTCAACAGCCAAGCAGGGGGCCCTAACCATGACCAGCTGGTTCATCAGCCAAGGTGAGGCTGCCAGGTAGGGCCTCTGGCACGTTTGGCCATCTGGGCATTTAACCCAGGCTGGCCTGCTTGTTAGAGCTCCTGACACTATGCAGATACTTAGCAGATACACATGTATCTGAATGAATGGAAATTCTGAAATTTTGCTCTAGCAAAAATGAGGAGAAGGTGAGGACTCTCACATTTTAGCTCCAATAATTGGGTGGTTAGGGTACTTGCCTGTGAAATGGTATTCTAGGTTCTAAGCTTACTCACCAAGGGGGAATGTGAACCTCTATTCCTCCAGTTTTTCAGGACAGCACTCTAAACACCCAGCCACAGGTTAGGCATTATCCCAAGCATAGGTGGTAGAAGGCTGGGGCCAAAGAGGCTCAGCCCCCACAAACAGGGGGCAGCAGGTATGGTTGCAGGGCTGCTGCAGTAGTTGCTGGTGGGGAGGGGTGCACACACTCAGATGCACAGCCAGGATCACAGCCAGCCAGGATCATAGCCCCAGCATGTGAATTATTGCCCAGCATGGCAGCCAGGCAAGTTTCAGTGTACTCTGTGAAGGGGAAGGGGCTTGGGGGTGGGCAGATCTAGGCCCCCACAGTATGGGAGGGAGTGGGGCAGAGGCAGGACCTGAGGTGAATGGGGCCCCCAGCTGGGTCATGGGACAATCAGAGTCTGGGCGACTCATTTATGGTGCAGGGGGCCTCCTACCACTGTGCCCCCCCTGGCAGAGGCCAGGGGTCAGTGCCCCTGATTTGTGCATGGAGTAGAGGTGGGCTGCTGCTGCAGGCTGGGCTCTGCACCCCACTGCTGCTGCCTTGAGAGCCGAGTGATGCCACGTGCAACCCACCGCTGGGCTCTGCACCCTGCACACAGCAGGCACACGGCATCATGCTGCTCTAGGGAAGTGACAGTGGGGCGCAAAGGGCAGCCTGCCTCTGTCCCACACAGAGATCCGGGGGATACCTGCCTCCCAGGGCCTCCACCGGGGTGCACACAGAGGTGGGAGCCCCCCCACCCCACCCCTGGATGACATGCTTGGGCTCCAAGCATCCCACAACCTGCCCCAGCCCCAGGGCCCCATTAGCCCCAGTCCCTTCCTCTGCCCTACTCCCTCCCTCATCATGGGGGCCTTGATCTGCACCCTACACCATGCCCCTTCTGCACAACAGACTTATCTACAGAGGGGAGGGGGGATGCATGCACACGCACACACTCAGCCCCTGCAAATAATATTTTCTCCTTCTGCCTGCCTATCATCCCAAGCCCACTCCAGTCCTTCTTTTGAAGCAGAATTATGATGTCCTGCACTTAATAGTCATTGAATAAAATGCCTAGAGAGCAGTGGGGAAATTTCTATTAATTAGCAGCAAGAATCCAACCTAGAACCCAAGATGTTTTCCTTTCCAGAGAAACATCCTGTTCACTGACTCATATACTCTCAGGGCTGTGCTGTGTCTTCTGACCCTACATGTCTTCTTCTCTTTCTCCTTGAAATAAGAGCTAGAGAAAGGACTTTAGTACAGGGGGTGGGTGGTACTTGCTTCTAGGCAGTGCAGGGGGAAGCAGCTGCTGGTTGCTGGGGCAATCAGGATAACGAAGTAATTAGCACCCAGCCTGGGCAGTCACCTGACTGGCTGTTGGCGGGGCCTTGGGTGCATATAAACCTGGGTTTTGAGCTGGCAAGGGCAGTCTCTCTCTGGCTGCCACCATGGAAGAAGCTCCTGCCCAGGGGAGTCCAGGATGCTGGGTTAGTGGAGGGCTATACTCTTAAAGGGGCAGAAGGCTGCTGCTGCATGTCATTGTTTATTATTTCATAGTTTCATAGTAGTTAGGGGTCAGAAGGGACCTAAATAGATCATCTAGTCTGACCCCCCGTCACTGGCTGAAGCACACGCTCAGATCACATGACCCCAGGCAGGTGTTCATCCAACCTCTTTTTGAACTTACCCAAGTTAGGAGCGAGGACCACTTCCCTAGGAAGTTGGTTCCAGATCCTAGCTACCCTAACAGTGAAATAGTGCCTCCTAATCTCTAACCTGAACCTATTCCCCAGCAGCTTCTGGCCATTGTTCCTCGTCACCCCAGGTGGTGCTGGGGGGAATAGGGCCCTTCCTATTTGCTGCTGATCTCCCCTAACGAGTTTGTAGGCAGCCACCAAATCCCCCCTCAGCCTCCGTTTGCTGAGGCTGAACAGGTTCAGGCCCCTCAGCCTCTCCTCATAGGGCTTGCCCTGTTGCCCTCCAACCAAGCGGGTGGCCCTCCTCTGAACCCTCTCAAGGCAGGCCACATCCTTCTTAAAGTGCGGTGCCCAGAACTGGACGCAGTACTCCAATTGAGGCCTGACCAATGTCACGTAGAGGGGGAGTATCACCTCTCTGGACCGGCTTGAGATGCATCTTTGGATGCACGACAAGGTGCGGTTGGCTTTGCTGGCTGCGGTCTGGCATTGGCGGCTCATGTCCATCTTGGAGTCAATAATGACTCCAAGATCCCTTTC
>NW_005842166.1:1753139-1759468 GCF_000455745.1 Alligator sinensis | reverse complement strand
CTGATGAAGATGTTGAACAGTGTAGGCCCCAGGACCGAGCCCTGGGGGACCTCACTGTTCACATCCTGCCAGGTTGAGTACGACCCATCCACCACTACTCTCTGGGTGCGCCCCATCAGCCAGTTTTTTACCCATCCAACTGTGTAGGCATCAATGCCACAGTCGCTCAATTTATTAATGAGAACGGGGTGAGAGACAGTGTCAAAGGCATTCTTAAAGTCCAGAAAGACTACTTCCACAGCAACATCATCATCCAGGGATTTCGTTACCTGCTCATAAAAGGCCATCAGGTTGGTCTGGCAGGACCTGCCTTTGATGAACCCATGTTGATTTCCCCTGGGCATGATCTCTCCTGCTGGCCCCTCACAGATGTGATCCTTGATAATTTTTTCAAGGATTTTCCCCAAGACCGATGTGAGGCTTATGGGCCTATAGTTTCCTGGGTCCTCCTTTCTCCCTTTCTTATAAATGGAGACCACATTAGCTAGTTTCCAATCTCCGGGCACCTGGCCCGTGGACCACGATCGCTCATACAGCCGGGCCAAGGGTGCAGCAATGACTCCCTTATGTTACAGCTCAGGTTGTATTTATGTTATGTTCACCAGGTGGTTTGTGGAAGAGGCTCAAGGGGAGGTGCAGTCCTCATTGATGTCGAGGGGGCACTTGATTGGGCCCTTGCAGGGCTCAAGCCTTGAGCACTAAGTGAGCTCAAGGGGAGGCAAGGGGCCCAGCACCAGTGAGGGCACAGTCTCAGAGGGGCCAAGGGCCTGGTATACAGGAGGCAGGGGCTTGGTAACTTGAGGGGATGAGAGAAGCTAGTGCCTCAAAGCCAGATCCTACCCAGTGGCCTAGGCCAGCAGACGTAGCTAGACTGAAGGGGTGGAGGCCGAGGCTCCAACAAAGGGAATATATCAATAACACCTGCAAGGCATGGGACGTGGTAAAGGGAAGGTTACGGAGTCATGCAATTAGCCCATAAAGCTTTGGGTGCCCAACTGGGCACAGTAGACTACAGAGGCCCAGTAAGGGGCCTGAGAGCATAGAGGTCCAGCCAGGGACCTGGAGTCCAGTATGACTGGGCTCTGCGTAGTGTGGGAGTGCCCTATGGGTGGTGCAGGGCACAGTCATGGAGCCACCAGAGGATGTCACGGCCACCCGTGGGACTTCGAAGTGTTACACTCATGTACTTTCAAACCCTGCTCTGAAATGGAACTAGGCAAAAATTTTGGACAGGTGACTTATTCACTGAAAAAAAAAACAGTTTAGTCTTGACGGAAACTATTCATGAGTTTGTTCTGAATTTGGTAAATAGCTTTAGTGGAAAATCAGGCAATTTTTGAAAGTGTTGAAATATTTCATTTTAAGAATTTCAAAATGAAATATTTGGATTGTATTGTTTCAAAGCAATATTTTGTGTTGAAGTTTGCCTAAATGTAATGATAACAAGGATAACAAAATCCCCTAAAGCAAAAGAAAAGAGTAAAGATTTCATTTTGGGTTAAAAAAAACAAAACCAACCCTCCAAATGCCCAAAACAGGTGGGAAAAACACTGCCAAACTTTTTTTTAAGTCAATCCAGCTCTTTTTATTACTTTTTAATTTATTTTTTAATCTTTTGATTTTGACAGTGAAGCAAAAAAAAATATTTTGACAACTGTGTTCTGAAGTCAATTAATTTTCATGGGAGGCTTTCTTGGTACTTACAATAATGTCTGAGTACTTTATAACATTAATTTAATGTTATTAAATTAAATTAGCATTTTTATTTATTGTTACCATTATTATTTATTGTTATTAAATTAAATTGGCATTAAATCAGTTAATGTAATACTACAGCTACACAGCCATTTGTCATATTTGCAATTATTTTAGTGGAACAGCAGTCATCAGATTCCAGCCTGATTGTCTAAGTACTTTGCACTTATCTGTCTAGGACCATGATGTTAAGCTGTGGCATCTCCAAAATAGGTGTGGAGAACTAAATTGAACAGCATTAAGCTGAACTCAAGAACAGAAGTCCCATACATTGGACACTTTCTAACCTCAGCAGGATTCTGGCATGACTGAGAAATTGAGAGTCATCAGGGCTCAGGATAGACATTCAAAAAGCCTGAATTGATTTAATCTTTGTACATTTATGTAACCTACCAAGGCTGAGTCAGTTTGTAACTGCCCAGACATCCCCTCGGGACTGAAAAAATGCAGGCTTATGACTGCAGTGGCTAATGCTCAAAGCCAGGGGGTGCTAGTGCAGCTCTCCCTGCCAAGGGGCCAATCACTCATTTTCAGACTGCAGTATTACATCTGGCTTTTTAAAAGATGGTGGAGAAACCCTTTCGCTTTCCTGACTACCACCTTCACTGAATCTATATCACTAACTCCATCTCTTAATAGCTCTCTCGCAAACCACATGCTCTGTGGCTGCAGGAATTGCCACACTTTCTTTTTGTTCCAGTATTTTTTTTTCAGGCAATTCTGTGGAAAATTGCAGGAAAAGTCATTTTTCGCAGTGATCAAGGAAGTCGCCATTTTACGTGGTTTCTGTGAAAATTGCAAAACTGTGATTCAAGTAGGTCCCTATAAATTGGGGGCAGGCAATTATTTGGACCCATGAGCCATATAGACAGTTTTGGGGAGCTACCATGGGCCAGTCAGCACCTTGCCCGCAACAGCCCAGAGTCCATACGCAACAGTGGCAGCGGCCAGGCAGAAGCTGCTACTGGGCACAAGGGGAAAGTAACTGCATCCCCCTTGCAGGCCCTTCTTGCTGCAGCTACCTAGAGCCCACGCCTGAGCTGCCCTGTGGCTCCTCTCCACTGCCACTGTTGCCCTGCCAGGTGGCTTGGAGGTGGTGCTGGTGGTGGTGATGATGGCAGCAGAGAAGAGTCGAAGGGCAGCCCAGGCATGGGCTCTGGATGGCCGCAGCAAGAAGGGCTAGGCAGCGGCAAGTGGGAGGTGTCCACTTGTCCTCCATGCCAACCAGGAGCTTCTACCCGGCCACTGCTACTGCTCAGCATGGGTAAGCAGGTCTGGAGGAGGCATGGGGCAGGCCAGGGGCAGGGCTGTGCGCATGGGTCCTGGCTGGTCTGGAGCTGGTCTACTCTGGCTGGGGTGAGAGTGGAGCAAGTGTGGGGCAGCCTGAGGCCAGGGCTAGGGCTGTGCAGGCGGGTCCGTGCCAGTCTCCATTGGACAGGGGTCAGTGGTGCCACAACCAGAAAAAGTCACCGCTGCCTGGGCTGCCTAGAAATGGAGTCCAGTTGTGGAGCCACCCCTGCCCAGCTGTGTGCCCAGGGGCAGTGGGATGCACCATGGGCTAGATGATGCCTGGGCCAGGTGGGACTGAGGAACCCGCTGTGAGCTGGACAAAGACCCTCCACGGACCAGATCTGGATCTGGCCTGCAGGCTGTTTTGCCAATCCCTACTGTAAATGAAGGTACAGTATAACTTTCAGAACACAGAGGTGAAATCAGAGGAAACTGCAAACAGGCCTAGGTTTGTGTGACTTCATGTGTTTCATTTCATGCAAATCCTTAACTTAGTTATTTTACATATTACAATTGGTGGTTGTCAGAACACAATGTAAGTAAGGGACATTTGTTTGCCTCAGCATGTTTGCCTTAGTACCACCAGAGACTGGTGGTGGATGGGTCGGTATCAACCTGGAAGGATGTGGGTACTGGGGTCCTGCAGGGCTTGGTCCTTGGACCTGTACTCTTCAATGTCTTCATCAGTGACTTGGATGTGGGTGTGAAGTGTACTCTGTCCAAGTTTGCAGACTAAATTGTGGGGTGAAGTGAACACACTGGAGGGTAGGAAACGATTGCAGGCAGACCTGGACAGGTTAGAAAAGTGGACAGAACATAACAGGATGCAGTACAACAAGGACAAATGCAGAGTACTGCACCTAGGGTGTAAAAATATCCTGCACACCTACTGGCTAGGAAATGATCCTCTCAGCAACACAGAAGCAGAAAGGGATCTCAGAGTCATAGTGGACTCCAAGATGAATGTGAGTCATCAGTGTGATGAAATCATCAGCAAAGCTAACTGCACTTTATCATGCATCAGCAGATGCATGACAAATAGAACCAAGGAGGTGATACTTCCCCTCTGTGCGGCATTGGTCAGACCGCAGTTGGAGTCCTGTGTCCAGTTTTGGGCACCGTACTTCAAGAATGATGTAGATAGTCTTGAGAGGGTCCAGAAGAGGGCTATTTGTATGGTTAAGGGTTTACAGAGGAAGCCCTGTGAGGACAGACTAAGGGACCTAGACCTCTTCAGCCTCTGCAAGAAGGCTGAGAGGTGATCTTGTGGCCACCTGCAAATTCATTAGTGGGCTGCAGCAAGGGATCGGAGATGCTCTGTTCACCAGGGCAACTTTTGAGATAACAAGGAACAATGGTCACAAACTGACAGAGAGCAGATTTAGGCTAGACATCAGGAAGAACTTCTTCACAGTAAGGCTGGCCAATATTTGGAATGGGCTTCCAAGGGAGGTGGTACTCTCCACTACCTTGGGGGGTCTTTTAAGAGAAGGCTGGATAGGCACCTGGCTGGGGTCATCTGACCCCAGCCCTCCTTCCTGCCTAGGCAGGGGGTCGGACTCGATGATCTGTTGAGGTCCCTTCCAACCCTAGCATCTATGAATTAGTTTACATGCTCGCTATACAAATAGGTAAAAAGTTGGTGGTTTTCAGAACACAATGTAAGTAAGGGACATTTGTTTGCCTTGGCATTTATTTCAGGGTTTGTTTTTTTTAACAAGTTTCTACCTTTTGACGAAGAAAATGGTGACTAACCCATGGCATGCATGCCACAAGTGGCATGGGCAGCTGGTGCATTTTGCACACAAACCCAGGGTGCCAGTTAAAGGGGATACTGGTGACAGGGGTAAGAGAAGCACTCAGGAAGGGAAGGGGATCAGAGCATTACTGGAGGAGGCAAGTGGGGAGAGGAGGTCAGTGCTGGTCCAGGGGCTTGGCCCCATGGGTGCTGTGGGTTAGCTACCAAGAAATGCAATGTTGCCATGCAGTGTTGTCATTTCCTGGTGATGGTGGGATTCCGTGGACTAAGGCAACTGCAGTGGATGATCATTATAGTGGCACTGCATCATACTTTGGACTCAACTTGTGGTATGTTTGTCAGTAAGGTTATCCACAGTGGGATTAAGAGGTGTGGTGAAGACATGTTTATTATTTACATGATTTTAATGCTTAGTGTTACGGCTGCGTGAAACTTTGGCAGCCGTTTTCATTTTGGAGGTGTTTCAGCCCGTTTTGGTGCCCGAAACACTTAATACAAAATGAAATGGAAGAGACTGAAACATCTCCGAAATGAAATAAAACCATCCGAAATGTTTCGGAAATGTTTCAGGTGTTTTGGAGTGTTTCGGAAGTGCTTCCAGCACAGCTCCTCAGCCCTCCTTTTAAAGTGCCAGGAGGCTGGGCCTGGGTGGGGGATGGGGCCAGGCAGGGCAGTCATGGGAGCTTCTCCTGCAGCTCCTCTGGCTGTGCCTGCCTCTCCCTGGGCAAGGGGAGCCATGGGAGAAGCCCCCATGGCTTCCCTGCTTGGCCCCATCCCCCACCCAGCTCCAGCCTCCCAGCATTTAAAAAAAAAAGCCCCACACTCACCGGCGGTAGCAGCGGCAATCAGGGCCTCTGAGGGCTCACGGCAGAGCCCCCCCATGCAGTGTAGGGCACTGGGGGGGTAGTGGGGATCACCCCCTCTGCTTGGCACCTGTGCAGCAGCTGCCCCATCGTGTGGGTGCAGCACGGCTCAGCAGGGCACTACACACTGTCTGGGAGCTGGGGCAGCTCCACCTCTCAGCCGGAGCCCAGCACTGCTCAGCCTCAGCAGCCCCAGCTCCCAGAGAGCGGGCAGTGCCCTGCTGATCTGCACTGCATCCATGCCATGGGGCAGCTGCCATGCGGGAGCAAGGCAGGGGGAGATCCCTGCCACCCCCCACTGCCCTACACCGCATGGGGGGGCTCTGCCATGAGCCCTCAGAGGCCCTGATTGCTGCTGCTGTAGCCAGTGAATGTGGGGATTTTTTTTTTGCTTTTTTTAAGTGCCGGGATACTGGGGCTGGGCAGGGCAGCCTCTCCTGTGGCTCCCTGCCACCCGGAGTGAGGTAGGGACAGCCAGAGGAGCCATGGGAAAACCTGCAGCCACCTGCCTGTGCCTGCCTCTCCCCAGCTGTTCCAAATCTCTGAAACAGCATTGAAACTTTGAAACAGATTATAGTTTCATAGTAGCTAGGGTCAGGAGGAACCTGAACAGATCATCTAGCCTGACCCCCTGCCACAGGCAGGAATGAATGCTGGGGTCA
>NW_005842166.1:1744009-1752972 GCF_000455745.1 Alligator sinensis | reverse complement strand
GCCTCCTCTTGCTGAGGCTGAACAGGTTCAGGTCCTTCAGTCTCTCCTCGTAGGGCCTGTCCTGCTGCCCTCTCACCAAGCGGGTGGCCCTCCTCTGAACCTTCTCCAGGCTGGCCACATCCCTTTTGAAGTGCGGTGCCCAGTACTGGATGCAGTACTCCAACTGCGGCCTGACCAAAGTCACATAGAGGGGGAGTATCACCTTTCTGGACCGGCTTGAGACGCACCTTTGGATGCATGACAAGGTACTTGCTGGCTGTGTTGTGGCATTGGCGGCTCATGTCCATCTTGGAGTCAATAATGACTCCGAGATCCC
This sequence comes from Alligator sinensis, assembly GCF_000455745.1. Taxonomy (NCBI): domain Eukaryota; kingdom Metazoa; phylum Chordata; order Crocodylia; family Alligatoridae; genus Alligator; species Alligator sinensis. The sequence goes on along the minus strand of NW_005842166.1, from coordinate 1,752,656 downwards.
TTTCTGCCTCTGTGCTTTCAAGAAGGGAACTCCCCAGCCTGTATGTATGCTGTGGATTCCTTCTCCCAAGGTGCAGCACCCTGCATTTGTCTACGTTGAACCCCATCCTATTCTCATCTGCCCACTTTTGTAGTCTGTCTAAATCGAGTTGCAGCCTCTCTCTCCCTTCAAGTGTGTCCACCTCGCCCCACATCTCAGTGTCATCAGCAAACTTGGACAGCGTGCTTTCCACCCCCTCGTCCAAGTCGCTGATGAAGATGTTAAACAGTGCGGGCCCGAGGACCGAGCCCTGGGGTACCCCACTGCTCACATCTCACCCACTGTCCACACTACTCTGTGGGTGCGCCCCATCAGCCAATTTTTTACCCATCCAACTGTGCAGGCATCAATGCCGCAGTCACTTAATTTATTGATGAGGATGGGGTGAGAAACAGTGTCAAAGGCCTTCTTAAAGTCTAGAAAGACTATGTCCACAGCGACACCATCATCCAAGATTCAACCAATTCAAAATGGAACAGTGATCCGAAACACTGAAACGAATCACTGTCCCTCTGAAATGGCCAAATCAGAAATGGAAATGAAACATAGCAGTTTTGCATTATGGCACTTATACGCCCATGCAACTGAGGTGATAAAAAGTTAGAATTCAATACATAGACATGTATTGCTCAGGAATATTATGTTTCTGGGTTATAGTTTCATTTGTTCAGGCCAATAAAAATGCTCAAGTGATAATTATTAACTACATTGTATAGGCTGATTAAAATGATTAAATATTGAATAATCTTTTGGGGCCCGCATAGTTGTAACAATGTGTTTACTCCTTTCAGTATGATGAGGATAAGTCTTCCAGTAAATAGGAGAGTCATCCGTAAGTCTTGATATGGCTGATTATGCCAATCTGAGATCTGCATATTTGACTGCAGACATGGTAAATAATTCTAGGAAGAACTGGGACCTGGTGATATGTCACAGAGCTTTCCCTCTGTCTCCCTAATAGAAGGAAGGAAGTAGTGGAAGGAAGTTGAGGAATACAGTTTTTAATGACACAACTAATGAGCAAAAAATGTGAGATAGCAAACCTGTTAGTAAAGAAGCAGACCTCCAGCACTCAGTATGGATTGTGAAGGTGGAACTCTGACCCATATGTTTGACTTAGGAAAAGCTGTCCTTAAGGGAAATTTCAGTAGAATTTAATAAGGATGAAACCAAGAATATTTCATAGAAATTTGATAAACTTCTATAGAAATAACTGTGAAGACCTAAAGAGTGAATTATCTTCTTTCTATGGTGTTTTTAACTATACAATAGAAATTTTATAGCACGGACAAAAATATATTTACTGTTTAGGGGTGTTCAAAAATCTACTAAAAGGAGTTATTTTCTATTTCATTCGTGCAGTTTGATATGGGCTATCCATGACAACACAGGACATAAGGCCAGTTCTGAAATAAATCTTGCCATTTTAATCATGTGTCAGATACATTTTTAACTGTTCAGGGCAGAGGCGGATTAAGATTCACTGGGGCCCTGGGCCCAGGCTCAAGCCCCCCCGACCCGTGCCCTGCCCTGCAACTGCGGGCTCTGTCCCCAGCTGGCCCAGTTGGAGCAGCAGCCGGAGTGAGACATGCTGCCCTCAAGGCCCTAGGCAGGAGCCATGGCTGCCCCCACCCACAGGTCCTGGAGCTGGAGCCCAGGGCTGGTCATGCATGTCCCTGCACAATATCGCCCCGCAGCTGGGCAGTGCCAGGGGTGTGGAGCTCCTGCCCCCTGGGTGTGTGAGGCACAGACCAAGCTCTGAGTGTGGCTCTTCGTCCTACCATGGCTCAGTCCAATTACAGCAATGCCTGGCCAACAAGCAGGATTGCAGCCAGGCCAGGCCAGGACCTGGCTGTTCTGAGGCCGCCTTGCCGCCGGCAGGTCCCAGCCGCACCTGGATCTGCTCCCTACCGCTGGTGACTCCAGCTGCTCCCAGGGCTCTGGCACAGTCGCACCCCATACCCCACCCGGTACCCAGCAGCCACGGCCCCTGATGTCATGCGTGCCTGACCCAGCCCAGCCACCAGTTTTGTCTGCACCCAGCTGCCCCCCGCCCCCTTCCCTCTATGCCTGCCTTCCAGGCATCTGGGGGCCCAAACCAACAGCTGGGCTGTGCATTAATCTGCCTATGGTTCAGGGTTTCAAAAGAGTGAAGTTTTCTCAGAAGTGAGGAATCCTAGAAAATGCTTTTAACTACGGGTAAATCTGACTCCTTTGCTGGGTTTTTTTTGGTGGACAGTGGTGTTATTTAGTGCTTTACCTGGGACCAGGGACCCCCATATTATACAACTCCTCCCCTGCCAGCACTGCTGCCTGAAAGAAAGGGAAAAGATTCAAGAGAAAGTTGGTATTACCTTCCGGTTCGCTCCCCAAGGGCAGCTCAAGTCCTGGTATAAACTTAAGCTGGATACAAATACTAGAGGCGGATAACAAACTTTTGTATCCAATTACATTCCTCACAGTGTCTGGGTGTAATTAAACCAAGGAGCTGTTATTTTGGTGTGTAACACTGCAGACAAAAACAACCAAAATTCACCCAACCGCCTAGCTATCTACCAGGGGAAACAGATGGGGATTTGGACAAATATATCCAAGTGGTAGCAGCTCACTGCTGGTGACAAGTATTTGGGAGCCAGGCTGAAGTCTGAAAGAGGCTCTGCCATCTTGCTGGCATGCCTATGTCCTGGTGTTTATTGTGACATAATCACATACAGCTGTGCTGAAAATTTTTGCTGTGGAAAAACAGGGAAAGAGCTAAAACAATAGTGTACATCGAGATTTGCATATGTTAGAAGGATTAAAATACTTCTTACCCATCAAAAATGGAATGTAAAGAAAAATAATGCGTTTCCCTTCTGTGCCAGCAGTGTGTAGGGCTGCATCTCGCTTTCTGTCCCTGGAAGAGAAAGTAGGAGGAGTACTCATAGCAGAGAAATGTGAATTAAACATGTTTGTTCCTACAGATCACTTAGATGTAAATTAACAGGGAAAGCACATAGTGCCTCATTATACCATAGCACAAGGCACTATCCTTTGACCTACCTTCACTAACCCAAACCGCCAGCTTTTTAGGCACAAATACAGTCTAAGCAGCATGACAAATACATTATATAATTATTCAATTAATGTTCCTTTGGCATTTTTCCCCCAGGCAAAGGGAGGGAAAATAGGAAAAAAGAATACTTGTGCCAAGTATCATTTACTTTGCTTAATGCAAGGACTGTGGGCCTGAATTTGAAAGGCATTTTAATATACAAAAGATGCAGATAGGTATCTAAGGTGTTTTGAAAATCCAATTAAGCAGCCGGTTGTATTTTTAGATGCCTAAATACTTAAAGAAATCTAGACCTTAACTATCATAGTGATAAGCACAGTATAAAAACTGAAATAGAATAGAGAGTTTCCTAGGCCATCAATTTGCTTTGCTCTGAACTACGAGTGACATTTATTTGAGCCTCTGCTTTTATATATCACTGTCCTATGCCTCGATTGTGTAATTCTTACTCAGGCCAAACGTCTATTAACTTCCAGGGATGTAAGAACGACGGGATAGGGCCCTCAACAAAAGCCTAGGCTCCTGCTGAGCACTAAAAATTCATGCAGACTTGTAGACAGTACAAAATTCCATGACATTCTCCATTACTGGATGTTTGCAAAAATTAGGTCTCTTTTCTCAGACTGTCTACACAAGTTTGCTGTTAATTAGGCTGAGCATCATTTCAACTTCTATAAAACTAGCAGGGGGCTGATTATTGGGAGGGAGAAGAACAAAGACATTTCAAAGAGAGGCAGAAGAAGGGAAGAGGAGCTGACAGTGGTACTCTCAGCCTGAGGTTTGTCTTCATGTCTCTGCGAATTGACCCAAAGCTCGCATGTAATCCTTTATATACTGGCTGTAAAAAGGTAACAGAGGAATGAAGCAAATGTGCTTTAGGATAACAAAAAGTCTGATCACTTCTTTGTGTGCTTCATACACGATCTTTAGGATTACTTCTGATTCTATTCAGTTAAGCAGCCAGTGCCCAGCTGCTTTTCTGAAGCTTATCAACATGTTTTTGGCCTGGAAATTGGCCTGTATCAGATTTTCTGGTGAAATTTTTGGCATTCCCTTGTTCCACAGTTTGGTGGCTTCAACTTCCTGGAAAAATCCCGGGCATGCAGAGGCACACATAAAAGCAGCGGGGAAGAAGGGTTGTGTGCGTGTGCATTTTATTTTTTCATTTAAAGAAAAGACATCAGTAATAATTATTGAAACAAGATGGAGAGGAAGCATATTATTAAGCACCAGGAGAGCAAAACCAGACTATGAACTAGTGTGTGACTGTAAGAAAAGTCTAATGACTTCAAAATGCTGTTTGTTTGTTTGTTTGTTTCCCCCCCAACTTGTTTCAGATCTCAAAAACTGTTCTTTTGGGGGTTTATTATGATTTCACCCTTCACTAATTACCCCACATCAGTGCCAGTTAATTGCAATAAAACAATTGGTTAAAAAGTACCTCTTATTTAGTCTTTCTTTTGCTCACTTTGATATGGGAACAACTTTTTCCAAAAAAGGAGTGAAAACTCAACCCCCAAAGGAGAATGCATTCTTTTCTCCCCAAATCTTTTGATGTGAAGTCGCTGTTCTTAATTTCTTTCTGCCTCCTACAGATCCAGCCTAAAGTTGGGACATGCAGTCAGTATATCCAGTTGAACTGAAACGGGTAATTAGCTGAATTGAGCCAGTCCTAGGTTCACTAGGACTGGTTAGGTGATAATCATGTCTGCATTCAAATGTCTCTTGCTAAACCCAACTCCCCTCCTCCCCCCGCCCCCCTTGAAGTTAAAAACTTTTGGCTCAAGAATGCAATAGGGTTGTCCTCCTGTTACTCCCACTCCCCCTGCACCCCTTCTCTCACAGCAAGGCCCTCCCCCTGTCCAATTTGGATTAGGCTGTACCTTTTTTCTTTCCTTCAGGGTAAAGGTTTTATTCCCTTCTTTTCTGCCCAGATCTCCACTGAACAAAGGAGCTCTGGGCACAACACCAGTTCCAGGACCTGAAGGTATTTAAACAGATTCAGACTAAATCCAGACCTGTAGAGCTGATTTTTTTTTCTCTTTATCAGTATGCTACTTCATAATTGTTTGAATGCCTCTTTTAATTTATTATTTATTTATTATATGTTCTTTTTAATCTCTGACACTTAATAACACAGATTGCTATATCTCCCCTGCTCCCATCAACTCTGCCAAGTAGTTTTAGATCCGAGTTGATGATTAGTTCTTTTTTTCCTTTGTCAATGCTGATTTCTTACAAAGAGTGTTTTAATAGAATTTCTCAGAGCGGCAGATAATTTTGAGCTATTTCTTCTAACTCTCTGCTGATGGTGTAAATGACTTTTCCATATTCTTTTAGCAAGACTGTTGTGTTTAACACTTTCAAAGGTATGTGTCTCTGTATAGATCACTGTTGTGATTCTAATTTCATTGTAAGGTCTCTGCAATTTAAATCACTGCACAAGAATGTGAAAACTTTTCAAAGTATAAAAACTCTGCTTTTTCTGACAAGTTTTTTGTTTTACTCTGAAATCTCTGAAAACATACCTTCTTTTGTCTAGCTGGAAATAACCATATCCTAGCCTTCAGCAGAGAGACATGTGTAGCAGAGTTTTGCAAGACACTGCAGGGAGGGGAGTTTCTTTGTCTCTCCTTTTGCCTCTGCTTCCAGCTCTGCCTGCTCCTTTCCACTCTCTGTCTTTCTCATTTACTGCCTTTGAAATATTAGCGGCTGAAAAATGCATGTCCTCAAGAGCTGAGAGATTCTCAACAGGGATATTGCTCCGGTGATGTGAGTTTCTGAATGGTTCAAACACATTTTCTGCCTTCCCTGAGTTGATTTTTGTCTGCTTTGGGGCTGGGCTGGAATTGGAAACTGCTGCTGTGGGAGAGCAAGAGGGACATTTAGGGGAGGCTCAGGGGCCCTACTCCTCCCAGCAGGAGCATACTTGGAGGCTCTGCCTCTCAGAAGGAGCAGACACTTTGATCTGGGGGAGGGGAGGGGGTAGCAGCAGACTTGGGGGGAGGGGGGGTCTGGACTGAAAGGCTCTTTCTGGCCCTCCCCAGGAAGACTGGAAGTTGAAGCTCTCCCAGGGCCCAGCTCACAGTTCTGGCTCCCTGGAAGGACTGGGGGAGGTGAGAGGAGAGGGGCTGCAGCAGAGTGGTTGAATGTCTGCTCAGTGTGGGGTGGGGGGTTGAGAATAGGAGGGGCAATGGGGGGCCTGGAAGGCAAAGCACGGTGTGGGCATGGAGGTCCAAAGTAATGATTATTTGCAGCAATTTTGTCTGTCCCAGCAGGACCGTTACCCTGACCCCAGGCCCACATCCCTGCTTTTGCAAAAACACCCTTTTGCATCCCAGGCAGAACCCTTATCACAAGTCCAGGGCATCTTCCCTAGGAGCCCCACTCTCCGTATCCAGAAGCATCAGTCCCAGTTTGCACACCCTTCTCCTTATGAGGGCCAGGAGTATGGCTACCTGCCTGCAGCTGTATTCGTGGCAGGTAGCCTTGCTTCTCCTGCTTGGGCTGGCACTCCTTGCACCCTGCAGGCCTGAGATCAAAGTCCCACATAACTGAGTCCACATTGCTAAAGAGAAAGGGCTGGGCAAAATCCCTTTGAACCTGAAATACAAATGATCTGGAGATCTCTGGGCTTTCCCCACTGTGGCCCCCAGTACAGGCTACATTCCCTCTTCAGAGACATGAATCTTTACTGCAACACAGCCTGGTCCACAGGGCCACAACTTGAATCCCCCCCACCCCCCTCCCCTGGGCCAAGAGCTGCAACAGTGAGGCACCAAGTTCCCTCTCCCCACTGTGTGGGCTGTCCTTGGGAGCAAGAGTCAATCCCTAGGCCTCTGCTTGGAAGGTCTCTGGCTTTGATTTTTGCTTCAGTCACTAAAACTGATCCATGACGAGCTGATTGTAGCAAGAAGTCTCTGGTGGCCCCTGTTGTGTATTTTGGAGAAAGCTGCAAGCTTAACTCCCATTTTTCTCTGCCTGGGCTTGCTGGACAATGATACTTGGCCGTTGCCCTGAGCCTGAGGTTAGATGCAGTGTTGACACCAGCCTCTTGGAATAGCTTTGCCCTCATCTCTGCAGGGCCCAAGCTACTGATGCTCACTCAGTGCAGCAGCCAAAAAGATGGCATTAAGGAATGCCCAGAATCTTTTGTTGCCTGCCTCATACTATGGCACAACCATTCACCTTTCCCACAAAGCCTCCGTGCTCCTGCTCCTTACCCTTTTATGTGAAAGCTCCCAGGCCTCCCCAAGGCCTATAGCAGTCCAGAGGCTCTATATCTGTATCACCCTGCCTGTTGGCTTAACACAAGAGGTTCAAGTTCCCAACCATACCTGGCCTCTTCCCTTGCCCAAAGGTCTTGTACTCTCTCACCAAGCAAAAAAAAAGAATATGCCATGTTCCTCCTCTTCCTGTAGCTGCACCTTAGTGCCTATCGATCTCGCTACCCTCACTCAACTTTCCCCTTCACCATTCCCAGAGTCCCCACCCCATGCTTACTGACTACCCCTTAAAGGAGCCTCCCTCTACCAGCTGGAAATACCAGGAATGGGAAAGGTTGTTTTTAGGGCTCTCCTTGTCTACATTCCCCAGCTCCTGTTCCATCTCTGAGTGGCATATGTGGTCTGCCTATACTAGGACAGTCCTTCACCAAGAAGCCATTGTCATTGCAATATTGCCACTGGTTCCATAGTGTAGCTCTTATGTTGCTGCCCAGAACTGCAGTCAGAAATTACTGTCACAATTTGGTTCCATAGTTCAGCACAAGCCAAACCCACCTCTAGTCTTCAGTCATGTTTACTGCACAGTTTAGGCACTCTTTGCATTTCTGTTGCACTACAAAAACTCTGCCAGTTCAGAAGAACAGAGTGGAGAGAAGAAAAGCAGTTCCTCTGTATAGACTTCTAGGAGCAGCCTCTGTTATTTTCCAAGTTTTGGGAAAGGAATTCTTTGGCAATGTCTTTGTGAGGACTGTGTGTGTAAGCTAGTTGGCTGGATTCTGCATGGGGAGCCAAGCTAAGTGTGATTATATGATCTCACTGTATTAACACCAGGGAGGGACAGCCTGGGATGAATGATTATTTTAAAAAATGTCAAAGTTTTTACGAACACTTGTCTTTCCTCCCTTCCATCCTTTGTCTGCTTCTAGCTTCAGAAGGGGAACATCGAGACAGCAGCTTGGCTTTCAGAGGTTACTGCCACAGTCTATCCTCAAAGAGGGCTACAAGGGCCCTCCAGCTGGAAGAGGCTTTCGGGAAAGCCAGGGGAATCAAGGAATTGCATCATGGGGGTATTATGGCTGGCCAAATTCATGCTGGGATGTACAGCACTTTTGCATGTGGAACAAGCCCAGTGTCAATATGACGGGGACTTGCAGACAGACAGATTTTCAGGCTATGAGGAAAGACAGCCAGCAAACAGAGTGAGAAGAAGAGGCCAAGACACTTTACGAGGGTATGTCAAATGTTCTTTTATTTTTTTATGGTGCAGATCTTGGGATATTAACATAGTACAATAGACAATGAAGACCGACCTGCTTATAAAACTGTC
>NW_005842166.1:1735148-1743978 GCF_000455745.1 Alligator sinensis | reverse complement strand
CCCCCCCGCCAAAAAAAAAGGGTTTCCAGCCCTCCAACTAAGAGAAAAGCAGATTCCTCAGCAGAATGTAATGTTTGATTACCACAGGGAGATCACAGGTCTTTTATGTGCTGCACATATAATAAGGGTTTGGGAAAATAAATGGGGAAGGGCTTATGTGGTTGTGTTCACTTGGTCAGTATATCTTTTCAAGGAAATGTGATCCAGGTGCTTTTGCTCCCAATGAAAAGCCAGAAACTGTCTGCCGGTAGAAAGGATAGCATCTACGTTACCATTAGTATTTTCATGGTTCCATCTTTGAAGCAGTTATTGCCCAGTCCTTCCACACTCCAGTGACCCCGTAGATAAGGGTAAGGCATGTCACATCTGGTCTCCAGTGCCAGACCAGGCCCAGAGCTATGTTAGGTGAGAGATCTTGGTACTTGATGGCTGCTCTGGTTTGGTATCTTGTGTCCAGGGAGTTAGTGATTCCCAGTCCCGTTCTTAGTATGCAAGTGTCCACATCACAAAAGTCTTTGCTGTGATGGGAACTCATGGACAGTCTCTTTCACAGATCAAATCCCTGAAAATTGACCTTGTGCCAGCCATAAAAGGGGTGCCTTCATGTGTGTGGAGGTAAACCGGCAGGACTCTGTTCTGTTCTGAGAAGCTGCTTGTGCTGTAGCTGGGCTCTATTCTGACGGCTCTAAAGATCCCCCAGTACTACACTGACTCTTGGGTTATTTTAAGTCTGCCTCACTGTAATTGGGGAAAATGTTCTTGTGTCAGCAGGCAGAATCAGAACAGGAAGTGACACACGCAGCTACTGTACCTCTCCAGTCAGTGTTGCTTTAGCCCTTGCCAAGGAACACATCTTGAATGGGATCTGAATGTTGTATGTTTGGTACAGAGATCTTGACCTGGAGCTGTAGTGTGGAAGCAGGCAAAAGCAAATGAGGATCATCTGCCAGGGGCAGGTTATCAGGGATAACCTTATTTTGAGAGTGGCCATGGATACCTACATTTTTGTCTCTGCTGCAGTGAGATACTGAAAGGATGGACAGCGACCATGGAGGCTGCATTTGGAGTGCGTTCACTTAATAATAATAATAATAATAATAATAAAAAAAAGGGGGATCCACTACAAAAAGCTTTTCATAGAAAAGTAGGGCTGTAAGGCACTTCTAGTCCAACCCTCCCATTTGAAGCAGGATCATCCCTATCGAAACAATCCTATACAAGTCCTTGTCTAACCTATTTCTAAAATTATACAATCAACCTTGTTGTAGAACTACAAAATGTTGCCCAGAGACACCAAAAGCACCCTAACCTGGCACAGGTAAAGCAGGGTGGTCAGTGCCCTTCTGCAAGGGTTGTTAAAATGCACTCAAGAGATCCAAGGTAGAAGGCCATGGTTCCCTGCTACCGTGGAAGGTGAAAACCCCCGCAGTCCATGCAGATCTGACCACAGAGTGAAACTCTTTTCTGATTCCAAATATGGCAATTGGTCTGACCCCGAGCAGAGGGGTAAGGCCCTCCAACCTGGGTTTAGCCGTTTTTTGTACTAAAACATCTGGGCTTTAGTCCAGCAGGAGCATTGGCACACCCCAGTCAAAATAGCAAGCCTTAGCTGCAGCCAACATCTGAGGAAGCCGGGGACCCCCCCTCCCCACCACCTGTAGCAATAGGAGTGGGGGAAAATCCTTCTCTACTCCAAGTGCCAACCAGCAAAGCCCAGAAGCATGGGCTTTGCTGGGTGCCACTCAGGGCAAAGAAGGATTTCTTACCTCCCATCCCCCCCTTCTTTGCCCTGCAGCTGGGTATTAGCTGCAGCCAAGGCTTGAGGTTCTGACTGGGGTGTGCCAACAGTCCATTCTGCTCTGCAACCTGGGGACAGCAAGCATAACTCCACACATTGTACCTTGTTACAGAATAGTCAGAACTCCCCTTTCTGTATTCCCTCCATATAACTTATCCCAGGTCCCTCTACTTTTCATGCATAACTAAGCCATTTATGGCACTCCACTTCATTCTGCTGCTGCTGAGCACGGTCATGTCTAGTATCCACCTGCTTTAGGCAGCAGAGCTCTTGTTATCTCCCAGGAATCCGTCTGCTGCTCATTACAGAGCGCTCCGGACATAGTACTCCTAGATCATCCCTGACCAATACCTTTCCACTTCTTGAAAATCTTCAACGGTGGAGATTCCACAACTTCCCTTAGTAGTCTGTTTCCCTGCCTCACTGTTCCCCTGGCTCACTGTTCCAACAGTGAAGAAGATTTTCCTGATATCCAAGGGGTGTGTAGATGAAGCAGGGGCCCTAAATTGAAGTGGTGGGTTTTAAAAGCACCGCTTCAATTTAGAGCCCTTTAAACCCCTGGGTCATGCACATACCTGACTTACCCGCTTCTCTGGTGGCAGGGAGAGGAGGGCGAGCTGCCAGCGGGCAGAGTAGTCCCTGGGCTGTAGCGGGGGAGGGTGGAGGGCTGGTGCTTCTCTCCGCGGCACATACCTGCAGGCACCTGGCTCAGGTGGTCTCGGGGGGCACTGCAGCCATGGAGGAAAGCATGGGGCCCCTGCACAGCTCAGGCAGGCAGGCTCCATGGGGGCTTGGAAATCATGCTTGCCACTTTTCTTGGGTAGAGCCTGCCTTCCCAGGCAACTGCCAGGCTGCCTGCAGGGCTTCCTGCAGAGCCGCGGAGGTGCGTGGAGCCCGGTGCTTCGCTACACAGCTGTAGGGGCAGCAAACTAAAACTCTTCAAAGGAGCTGCGCCCCAAGTCATTTAAGGCACGTTTGCACGCCTCGGCAGCGTAACACCACTAAAGCGGTGCAAAAGCATTTAGCCTGCTTTAAATTGTTGTGCGCACACACCCCTCGTTTTGTCTGCACATGTTCCAATTTAAACTTACTTTCTGCAGCTTCAAGCTATTAGTATGTATCCTGCTCTCTGCAGCAAGGGAGAAGGTATTTTCTCTCTTCTTTATGGCAGCACTTCAGATATTGGAAGACTGCTATCATGTCCTCTCTTAATCACCTTTTCTGCAAGCTGAATATGCCAGTCTCTCTCAACATCTCCATGTGTGACCTGCCCTTCAAGACCTTTGTCATTTTTTTTTAATTTCTTTTTTTGCCACCTGCTTCTGGACCTATTCCAACTTCTCCATGTCCTTTTTAAAGTGTGGAGCCCAAAACTACACAATACTGTAGATGAGGCCTTAAAATGTGGAGGCCAAAACTACACATAGTACTCTAGATGAGGCCTAACCAGCACCAAGTGGGGAGGCACCATCACCTCCTGACCATATCTACATGAGATGCTGACTATGCAGTATGACTATACTGACTAATATACACAACTACTAAATGAGTGCAATAACCAGCATTACGGCACAGTAGCATCCCTGAGATGCTGACTGCATAGTAGCTTGTTGCTACTGCGCAGTAGCGTTGTGTCACACTTCATGCCACAAGACTACTGTGCTGTCAGTGTCTCATGTAGATGTGGCCCCTGTGTCTTGCAGTTAATGCTCCTATTGATGCAGCTTAAAACCACATTTGTATTTTTGTGCAACTGCATCACACTACAGACTTATATGAATCTTTGATCTACCAGAACTCCTAGGGCACCTATGCACATGTCTGATGCGTGTTAATTAGTACACTGTAGCAGCCGCAGTGTCCCCTGTAGGGGGGATCAGTAGGGGGTACTTCTGCACTAAGCCACCCACCTCACCGTGCCCGACCATTTACCAAGCTCTGAGCGCCTCCCCTGGGGCACCTCACGTCCAGTTGACCCCCTTCCTGGAGCCTGCCTGCAAACCTGGCGTAACCACTGCCACTACCAAGGGGTCTGGACCGTTTCTGGGCCCTGTGCCCTCTGGGATACACAGGCCTTGTAGTCCTCGAGGGTGCTTGACCCACTGTGAGAACTTGGGGTGCTTCCTTTAGCTTGGAGTACAAAAAGTAGCCTCGCTTAGTCAGCCGAGCATAGGGAGCATCCAGACAGGCCCAGTCCCTCTCCCCACAAGTTCACCATGCATTTCATAGTGGAGAACTTTATTAGTTAAAGAGGGTAGGCTTGGGAAAGGGTACAGGATAGGGAGCTATCACAGAACAACCTTAGAGCAAACAATATTGGCATAGTAGCTGGTTAATATGCTTCTACATTACAGTAACCTATATATCTAGATAAGTTTCAGGCAGTTTACTCACTTCAGCATCTTGAGTGAGAGCTGCAAATGTTCCAGTTGCTGTGTGCCCCTTAACATGGCTGCTCTCCCTCCCCCTGGGCAGTCTTAGGTTTATATAGACCTTTTGACATCACCCCTGAGACCCAACTATGGCCTTGTGTTGTGGGGTGCCAACCAATCCATTTAAAAAGCATCACTGCTCACCTGCAAGAGTGACAGGAGCTTGAGCCCCTGCCCCATGCGATGAGGTTAGTACTAACACAGTAGAGAGCTAGGTCCACCCCTCTCACCTGGCAAAAGTAATGTAGGCAAATATTTGGTTGACAGACAGGTGAGAAATCAATGGACAAGGAAAAACCTAATAGAAGAGTCTGGGATGGCATTCTTCCACATCCCCATACTTCAAAATGGCAGCAAGGGTGCTTTAACTACAGCTCGTTCAACAAACTTTAGTTAAAGGGCCTGCATTGCCATTTTGAAGTGCAGGACGCTAAATGCATGAGATGCTGCAATGCTTTAATTAGAGCAGCTCCCAAGAGACGCTTTAATTAAAGCACCCCTCACCCTGGAGCAAATGTAAAGATGCCCCTAGATACTTCTCCATTGTGCTGCCATCCAGCCAGTAGTCACCCATCTCATAGTTGTGGGGTTTGTTGAGGTTTTTTGACTATTCTTCCCAAGGTATAGCATCTGGCATCTGTCAGGATTCAACTTCATCCTATTGACTCTAACCCAGCTTTCCAAAATCAAGACCCTTGTTAGTTCATTGCTGCTGCACAACCCCCACCTTCCCGTAGTACCACACAACAGATTTTGCTGTGCCCCCTTCATATATTTTCAAGTATACTCATCCTTCAGACAATACATTACCTCCATGTCTCCCATGCCCTTTAGTGGCTGGTGAGAACATAGAGTTGGCAATGGGGAGATGGCCATGGGCTGTGGTCCAGAGTCCCTCAATAATGGTGTGAGTGCCCCAAGTGGTTGTCAAGGCAGCTCAGTGTTTCACTAGAACAATTATACCCTAATAACTGAAGGGCAAAGTGCTCTAATAATACAAGTTTTAATTTTGCCTTTACCCTAGGATCTCTGAGGACTTTATTAACATTCATTCACACTGGCAACACTACCCTAAGGGAGCTGTTGTTTGTTTGTTTTAGGGAAAGGAAATAAAAAGCATATTAGTGACTTAAGCCTAAAAAAAAAAAAATTTGAAAAGTGCCTTAGAAGCCAAATACATCTCATGAGAATGAGTTGGTAAGCTTGCTAAATTCCTATGTGCCTTTGGAAAATGGAATTTAGACTCCAAAGTCACTTGGATGCTTTTGAAATTTTTCTTCTTAATGTATGCTTAAGAGATTGTCACAAGTGCACAGAGCTCTGGGCATTCTTTCATTGTGCTTTGCAAACATTTAGATAAATACATTATTCCATTTGATACACTAGTAAGGCCACACACAGTCAGTGGCAGGATGAAAGACAAATCTGGGAGGCCCTAACTTAGTCTCCTGATGAGTGCAGTAGACCACACGGCCATCTCTCTGGTATTTTCTGTCCCACTTTATTTAATGGCCTTAGAAGCCCTCTCTACAAGCGGAGGAAAAGACTTGGTTGGGGTAAATGGTAGGTCTGCTTAGGAAAGCCTAGGAAACTGTAAATTAAGTATTTTTCAGGCATGCCAGTATGGTTTTCCGTCATGGTCGCTTATTATAAATGCGGGGATCTTGCTGCCTAACACAGATGTAAACAGCATTTTGGCAAACCACAGGGTACTTAGAACTTCTGTCCTGGGGCAGTTGCCATGCTCTGTGTCAAATGTGTGCAATCAAAATGATTGTGCAGTACTACAGCATGGAGGAAAATCTTTCTGGCCCTAGTTTCTGTAGTTTCTAGCTAGAAAATCAAATCTAGTTCTCAGACATATATTAAGAGCTGGTCTACATATGAAATAACAAAAGAAAAGTTATTTAGTTTAGTTATTAGGTGCAAGCTTGTGTAGAGATTAGAACAAGGGAAAATATATTTGAGTCATCCTGTGTTGCTATATAGCATAAGGTAAAAAAAGCAACCATGCAATTAGCTTATTTTATAACACGTATATCACACATTATTGTGTCTCTTCTTTCCAAATTAAGGCCTTGCCATTACTTTCATACATGAATATCTTCACTTACTTTCATAGCGCCTATAATGCAATAACTAGAGCTAGTTGGAACAGTTTCACTAGTGAAACTGCCCCTGCTGCTGCTTCTGCGCATGCCGCGGATGTGTCTCCAGGGCAGTGGGAAGCTCACAGTAGCAAGGAGATCACTGCTCAGCCCTGCTGTTGGTTGCAGAGGCCCCAGGGAGAGGGCAGCAGGGCGGGCAGCCTGCGCACACCCCACGCACAGGTCTGAGGGGCCACAGGTCCCCCTGCCCCCAGTTGCACCCCCCCTCCCCCCAGCTGGGCAGCAGCCCCAGCCCTGCCCAATTCCCTTCCTCCCTTCTTAGGGGGGGGTCTCAGTCCCCCCCTCCCCCCCGCCACTTACCTGCAGGAGCTGTTCTCCAGGCTGCCTGGCAGCCAATATACATGTGTATGCTACCTCCTGCCTGACTGCTGTCCTCCCACTCCCTCCCATCCCCTTGCAGGCTGCAACACTGCCAGCTTGCAGAAAGCTCTTTGCAAAACTGAAAAATCCACGGGTTTCCCCAATAAAATGAGAAATCCATGTTTTCTTCCAGTAAAGAGGAAAATCCACCGTTTTCTCTGTTTTCCCATGGGAAGTACATATCCCAGATGCCTGCTGATTAGCAAGGTTCCTTTCATCTGAGGAGATTCAGCAAAATCCATGGCCTTCTGGTTCATACATTCCTTTACAATTAAT
Source organism: Alligator sinensis (assembly GCF_000455745.1). Classification (NCBI taxonomy): domain Eukaryota; kingdom Metazoa; phylum Chordata; order Crocodylia; family Alligatoridae; genus Alligator; species Alligator sinensis. The sequence goes on along the minus strand of NW_005842166.1, from coordinate 1,736,944 downwards.
AGCTAATAAAGCAAGATGCCTTACTTATTGCTTTAATAAAGCAATCTCTGTATGTTGCCCAAATCAGGGTAATCGGTTATAAAATCCATTCCAATAAACAGCAATTTAAAATGACTAACTCCTGAAGGAAGAGTATTGACAAATCTATTTGCAAGGCAAGATTTTAGCAGAATTTATAACTGTAGTGAATTATTCAATGGTTTCCAAAAACAAGAGTATGCTTAACAAAGGGGGAATGAAAAGATTGCTATCCTGGAGCCAGCTGAGCCTGGCAATAGAAATGCATTAATTTGAGGATTAATGACTGCTCATTTACAGCCATCAGAATGAAGGATCAACTATAGTTTTAATGTGAAAATTATTATGTTGTTCATTAGTTATTAAAGAAGTAATGAAGAGAAAAGGACATTTGGAGAGAGAGAATTTCCTAGAGCCCTGGTCTCATTGTAACCAAAGGGGGAGGATGGATTAGGTCTCATTGTAACCAAAGAGGTAGGGCTGAAATTAGAATTATAGGAAATTAGGAGGCAGCAGGCAGGCAGCAGTGAGGCAAGCACATCCTACCCCTCCATGGCATCCCTGCCCTTAGGCAGCACCTGGGACACATGCTCCACTTGCTCATTCCACGTTATGCTACTTCAGGATTCAGCATTACTGAACCATCCTCAACACATACTGGATAGATGTCTATCCAGCCTCTCTTTGAAAGCCTCCTATGAAGGAGATTCGACAGCTTCCAAGGGCAATCTGTTCTGTCTACATCTATTACTACTAGGAGATTTCTCCTGAGAGTTGGTCTAAACCTGGTTTCCTGTATGCCTTGATCCTGCCAGACTTTCCAGATCATAGAATCATAGAAAATTAGGGTTGGAAGAGACCTCAGCAGGTCATCTAATCCAACCCACTGCGCAAAGCAGGACCAGCCCAGACTATATCATCCCAGCCAAGGCTTTATCTAGTCGTGACTTAAAAGCCTCCAAAGACTGGGACTCCACAAGCTCTCTGGGTAACCTGTTCCAGTGCTTCACTACTCTCCTCATGAGAGTTTTTCCTAATATCTAACCTAAACTTGAGATCATTGCTCCTTGTTTTGTTAGCTCCATTCTCTCCGGAACCCCCTTCAGGTAGTTAAAGGCTGCTGTGAAATCCCCACTAAGTCTTCTCTTCCCTCAACCTCTCCTCAGAAGTCATGTCCCCCAGCCCCCTAACCATGTCTTTGCCCTCCACTGGACTCTCTCCAAGTTGTCCGCATCCTTTCTGTAGTGGTACGCCAGATGTGGCATTGGCAGTGCCAAACAGAGGGGGATAATGAACATATTAAATGGGAGCCAATGTTTGGGCACACTAGCACAGCTGACATATGCCACTCGGTGTGAGTGCACTGAAGATTCATAGATGTTAGGGTCAGAAGGAACCTCAATAGATCATCGAGTCTGACCCCCTGCATAAGCAGGAAAGAGTCCTGGGTCTAGATGACCCCAGCTAGATACTCATCTAACCTCCTCTTGAAGACCCCCAGGGTAGGGGAGAGCACCACCTCCCTTGGGAGCCCGTTCTGGCCACTCTAACTGTGAAGAAGTTCTTCCTAATGTCCAGTCTAAATCTGCTCTCTGCTAGCTTGTGGCCATTATTTCTTGTAACCCCCGGGGGCGCCTTGGTGAATAAATCCTCACCAATTCCCTTCTGTGCCCCCGTGATGAACTTATAGGCAGCCACAAGGTCGCCTCTCAACCTTCTCTTGTGGAGGCTGAAAAGGTCCAGGTTCTCTAGTCTCTCCTCGTAGGGCTTGGTCTGCA